>NC_068429.1:16040666-16340666 GCF_023373465.1 Oncorhynchus keta
ATGCCATGGTTCCTGGCCACTAGGCGTCTATGACCAGCAAGGGAGGACAGGGGGACGTATAGGCTGGATGAAGCGACCGACCTCTCTGGGCCCGTCTTCTTCCTCCGAGTAAAAGTTGACTCGAAGCCAGAGTCATAGTCCAAGTCAAACTCTTATTCGTCAGGCACAAAGTGCCTAGTTTAAATAAAGGTTAAAAACAGGTTAAATAAAAAAATGAAAGTGCACAACATGCGGAACCATATTGAATTCCACTAGCATTGTTGCAATTCCAAAGATGTTCAGAATGTTTCAAAAACAACAGGTCTTCTCAGAAGATTTTGGTGGTTAAGAAGGGAATGTTGAATCTGGCTCATTTAGAATGTGGAATTCGAGAATGTTTCTGATTGTTTCCTTGGCCTTCCAAGCTCTGGTTCCTTATGATGCAGGTGATATCACAGTGTTGGCTTGTGACATCATACACAAAACTGCTCAGGCAGGTGCATGTTTTATTGTTACCATGACAACAAAACTGCCTCATGCAAACACACCTGGAAAATTGGCATTTACCCCACTGTTTGTTTCATTATTTTAAGATGAGCTCACTCGAATTAGTGTTGTGAAAATGCATGCAAACCCACAAACATATACACACATACACTGACAAAAACTGATGAATTACCTTTTTAGAAAAACAAATATATGTTTTACATCTGGGCTCACTGTCTCTGGTGTCTGTCTGTCTGTCTGTCTGTCTGTCTGTCTGTCTGTCTGTCTGTCTGTCTGTCTGTCTGTCTGTCAGAGGGCAGAATAAAGTTAAGAGAGGAAGATAAAATAGAGGAAGATTGAGCAAGAGAGACAGACACCCCCCAAAAAAGTGGAAAAGGCCTCGCTGACCACAAAACCTCACTCACTATTAATGAACAAGATACATATAGTTCAGAGCCACTTCTGGCAAAGATGGAGGAAGTAGTGAAAGTTAACATTTTCTGATAAAAAGTGTGGCCTCTGTATGGATATACCCTTGTTGTCATATTGAGAGTGTAGCACCAATACTCTTTTCCTCCTTTCCTCCACTACTGTGATTCATGACTAATGACTGATCTGAAAGGATTCAATAGTTAAAGGTGATGTGTTGGTGTTTGTTGCATACCTACAATTGTTTGCTCAGTTTCATAGGGAGTGCTAGTTTACAGGGGTCAGTAAACATGGTTAACTGCCCTGTACAGGACTAAACACTATTTTAGCCTATGGTCAAACCCTACATCCCAACCTGAGCAGTCCGTTTTGCCACTCAGATGAGAGTGCTCAGAAATCTGAGTATATAGCCAGAGTGAATTTACGAACGTAGGAGATATGCTAACTGGATAACAGTCGTTCAATTTCAGCATAGCTAGCTAGCAAAGCGGTTCACATTTCTTGCTAGCTAACCAAATGACACCTGCGTCTCTAGCTGTAGCCACCGAAAAACGATATGAGGGGAACAAAAATTGGTCACTCCTCTAATTACATGTCATCATCCCAGAAGCTAGCTAGCTAGTTATCTAACGTTCTGTCTAATGGCTCTGTGTTTTCAGCTTGCTAAATAAATAGCCTATTAGCCACGGTATGACTTGTGATCATTACCCTTGCTAGTAAGGCTTGGAATGTATTGACATTCCAAGCCTTAGTGATATTAATCTGTTTTTGTCCAAAATATTGAGTCATTGAAACTGACAGCGCATCCCAAATGGACGCAGCAAACAATGTACCAGGCCAGCTGTGATTTACAACCTGATAACAATATTTTTTGGACTACCAAGAAATGTATTGGTGAATTATATTACTCATGCATTGAACTGCAATCATCTATTCTGCCAACAATGGCTTACTGTACGTCATGGAATTTTGATCCAAATATAATCTATCTAATATATGATATTATGATTGTCTGTTTTTTTTTTATATCTGGAAAATAGTTCAAACGCTGTGAGTTACACTTTAAATAAGACATCTCAGTCAGCCCCCCCCACCCCCAAAAATATTATAAAAAAATACACACAAAAAATATTTGCACTTGTCTTTTCCTATCAGCACTGACTTTGCTGATAACTGTGCTCACCACGACTGTGATGTGGTTGTCTCACCTAGCTATCTGAACACAAGTGCTTCTGCTAAACAACTCAAATGTAAAGAATTTACAGTAATCACCCTCTGTTAATAGTCATACGTGAAGTTGACACTTGTGTAACATAAAATACCCGAGACTGGAGAAGAGGGTGAAACCCACTTCTCCCTGGTTTATGAAACCAGTGTCATGGGAAAGTCTTTTAGAAATAGATGCTGTGATGTGTGTTACTTGACTCATATTATTTTTCTTCTTCTCATCGCTGCTCAGTTTGGTCTTGAAGGGACTGCAGTGAGGTGTTTTGACTCAGTGCTCTAGACAGCCCTGCTGCACCCATTCCCCATAACAACATGTCCTGCTGCACCCATTCACATAACAACATGTCCTGCTGCACCCATTCCCATAACAACATGCCCTGCTGCACCCATTCCCTTAACAACATGTCCTGCTGCACCCATTCCCATAACACCATGCCCTGCTGCACCCATTCCCATAACAACATGTCCTGCTGCACCCATTCCCTTAACAACATGTCCTGCTGCACCCATTCCCATAACAACATGCCCTGCTGCACCCATTCCCATAACAACATGTCCTGCTGCACCCATTCCCATAACAACATGCCCTGCTGCACCCATTTCCATAACAACATGTCCTGCTGCACCCATTCCCATAACAACATGCCCTGCTGAACCCATTCCCTTAACAACATGCCCTGCTGCACCCATTCCCTTAACAACATGCCCTGCTGCACCCATTCCCTTAACAACATGTCCTGCTGCACCCATTCCCATAACAACATGTCCTGCTGCACCCATTCCCATAACAACATGTCCTGCTGCACCCATTCCCTTAACAACATGTCCTGCTGCACCCATTCCCATAACAACATGTCCTGCTGCACCCATTCCCTTAACAACATGTCCTGCTGCACCCATTCCCCATAACAACATGTCCTGCTGCACCCATTCCCATAACAACATGTCCTGCTGCATCCCGTCCCCATAACAACATGTCCTGCTGCACCCATTCCCTTAACAACATGTCCTGCTGCACCCATTCCCGTAACAACATGTCCTGCTGCACCCATTCCCATAACAACATGTCCTGCTGCACCCATTCCCCATAACAACATGTCCTGCTGCACCCATTCCCATAACAACATGTCCTGCTGCACCCATTCCCCATAACAACATGTCCTGCTGCACCCATTCCCTTAACAACATGTCCTGCTGCACCCATTCCTCATAACAACATGTCCTGCTGCACCCATTCCCTTAACAACATGTCCTGCTGCACCCATTCCCCATAACAACATGTCCTGCTGCACCCATTCACATAACAACATGTCCTGCTGCACCCATTCACATAACAACATGCCCTGCTGCACCCATTCCCTTAACAACATGTCCTGCTGCACCCATTCCCTTAACAACATGCCCTGCTGCACCCATTCACATAACAACATGTCCTGCTGCACCCATTCCCTTAACAACATGCCCTGCTGCACCCATTCCCTTAACAACATGTCCTGCTGCACCCATTCACATAACAACATGTCCTGCTGCACCCATTCACATAACAACATGCCCTGCTGCACCCAATCCCTTAACAACATGTCCTGCTGCACCCATTCCCTTAACAACATGCCCTGCTGCACCCATTCACATAACAACATGTCCTGCTGCACCCATTCCCTTAACAACATGTCCTGCTGCACCCATTCCCTTAACAACATGTCCTGCTGCACCCATTCCCTTAACAACATGTCCTGCTGCACCCATTCCCTTAACAACATGTCCTGCTGCACCCATTCCCCATAACAACATGTCCTGCTGCACCCATTCACATAACAACATGTCCTGCTGCACCCATTCCCTTAACAACATGTCCTGCTGCACCCATTCACATAACAACATGTCCTGCTGCACCCATTCCCTTAACAACATGTCCTGCTGCACCCATTCCCTTAACAACATGTCCTGCTGCACCCATTCCCTTAACAACATGTCCTGCTGCACCCATTCCCATAACAACATGTCCTGCTGCACCCATTCCCCATAACAACATGTCCTGCTGCACCCATTCCCAACAACATGTCCTGCTGCACCCATTCCCTTAACAACATGTCCTGCTGCACCCATTCCCCATAACAACATGTCCTGCTGCACCCATTCCCTTAACAACATGTCCTGCTGCACCCATTCCCTTAACAACATGTCCTGCTGCACCCATTCCCCATAACAACATGTCCTGTTGCACCCATTCCCCATAACAACATGTCCTGCTGCACCCATTCCCTTAACAACATGTCCTGCTGCACCCATTCCTCATAACAACATGTCCTGCTGCACCCATTCCCTTAACAACATGTCCTGCTGCACCCCGTCCCCATAACAACATGTCCTGCTGCACCCATTCCCTTAACAACATGTCCTGCTGCACCCATTCCCATAACAACATGTCCTGCTGCACCCCGTCCCCATAACAACATGTCCTGCTGCACCCATTCCCTTAACAACATGTCCTGCTGCACCCATTCACATAACAACATGTCCTGCTGCACCCATTCCCTTAACAACATGTCCTGCTGCACCCATTCCCTTAACAACATGTCCTGCTGCACCCATTCACATAACGACATGTCCTGCTGCACCCATTCCCTTAACAACATGCCCTGCTGCACCCATTCCCTTAACAACATGTCCTGCTGCACCCATTCACATAACAACATGTCCTGCTGCACCCATTCCCTTAACAACATGCCCTGCTGCACCCATTCCCATAACAACATGTCCTGCTGCACCCATTCCCATAACAACATGTCCTGCTGCACCCCGTCCCCATAACAACATGTCCTGCTGCACCCCGTCCCCATAACAACATGCCCTGCTGCACCCATTCCCTTAACAACATGTCCTGCTGCACCCATTCACATAACAACATGCCCTGCTACACCCATTCCCTTAACAACATGTCCTGCTGCACCCATTCCCTTAACAACATGCCCTGCTGCACCCATTCCCTTAACAACATGCCCTGCTGCACCCATTCACATAACAACATGTCCTGCTGCACCCATTCCCTTAACAACATGTCCTGCTGCACCCATTCCCTTAACAACATGTCCTGCTGCACCCATTCACATAACAACATGTCCTGCTGCACCCATTCCCTTAACAACATGTCCTGCTGCACCCATTCACATAACAACATGCCCTGCTGCACCCATTCCCTTAACAACATGCCCTGCTGCACCCATTCCCTTAACAACATGCCCCGCTGCACCCATTCACATAACAACATGCCCTGCTGCACCCATTCCCTTAACAACATGTCCTGCTGTACCCCGTCCCCATAACAACATGTCCTGCTGCATGTCCTGCTGCTGCCTAAGGTTGCATGAGTGTACTGTATGTGTGTTTGTGGAGTGAGAAAAGGACACACTGACCCACTTTTACTGTTCTGCTGCAGTGACTCAGATGGAGAGAATGAAATAAAAAGAGTTCGGCACCAATAAGGCAGAGGGCAAACTCAGCAGCTCGCCCGTTATCTCAGCATCTGATTCACTGGGGAACTAATTGATTTGTGATTGACAGCTGAGATTGACGACTGAGGACGGAATCTTATCTGACCTCCAGGGTTCTTCTGGGAATAGAAGGAGTGGGAGCTGTTCTGAGAAAGACACGGCACATTTGCCGGAAAAACTAGTATGAGACAGTTGCACACTATCCAGGAAGTGTTTATTAGACATGTTATATCCTATGGTTAAAGGAAAGCATAGGGGCAAAAACAATATACAAAGTGTTGGTGCGACGTTATCCCACTGACGTTCTGAGAACAATCTAAGGGGATGTTCTCTGGGGGATGTTTGTGTAGTTCTCTGTAAGTTAGCTGGACGTCACTGAGGACCGTTTCAGGACATTTTTTAGGACATTTTCAGGACTTTCATTTTACTAGTCCTTAAGACGTTGTATGATGGTCCCAAGGGAACGTTCTCTGGGTCCTAAAAACATCCTAGGCGATGTCCCCAGGACAAACCAGAAAGCAGACAAAACCTCCAGGGGACTATGACACAACATCCCGACAGCTTTAGGTGACCATTTTGTGACGACACGGGACGACCTAGCGACTCATTATTGTTTGCAGGAAAACTAAATATTAACATGCTAAATAGTATTCAAAGTAGTATGTACTTGTAGTCGTGATAGTTAAGAAAGTGCATACTCATGCAGTATGCAAGTACTAAACAGGTGGTACCCGATTCGGAACACAGCCCTCGTCTCCTCTTGGCAGATGAAAGCAACATTGTTTCAACCTATCCAGTTGTTTCACATCACCTGTGATAAAGAGATCATAAAAGAAAGGAGGCCATTTAAGAGTATTGGAACGCAGCCACTGTCCTCTGGCTTTCTCAAGGCCCCTGTACAAACTGATGGGCATTGAGGCAGGACTACAATGCAGTGATTTTCCACTGGCTGGCTGCCTCTACACTGTAGCTGTTTGTCTGTGGGCATGGCTCAACAGGAAGGACTTTAGAGAGAGAGGGAAGGAGAGACAGAGAAAGAGAGAGGATGGGAAAAGGATTCTTAGAAGCCCTGAGCCCCGAGGCGTTTAGTTACGTAAAAGCTCACTTAGTGACCAGAGACACACTTGAACAGTCACACGCATGCACTTTAAGTTGTGTGGAATCTGACTTTAGGTTTCAATCGTTACTTAGCAGTTGGAGGCAGTAGCATTAAACATGAAAAGTAAGGGGCTTTCCACGCAGCAGAACTCTATATTTGGCAGGGCAATGTATCCGAAGTGTGTAATAGTCCCTTTACAACAGCAAAGCAGGTGGTTTTCATTTGCTGTGCTTTTGGTCATGGGTCTTGATTATGTACTGTACAATAAGCTTTTGTCAGAGGGTGGCCATAAACACAGCTCCAGAAACGGACAATATTGCTAATTATAATGGTATAAGAATAATGATTGATGATGATAATGTTAATGTTGAGGATGATGAAGATCATGATGATAAATATAGTAATCAGGAAAATTATAATGTTGATGGTAGTGGTGATGACTTCAATGATGTCAATTATGATGACCCAAAAAATGTATTGATGATGATGAAAGACCCTAACCATCTCCCCTCTCTCTCTGTCTCTCTCTGTCTCTCTCTTTGTCTGTAGGGAGGAGGTCCAACAGAACTGTGTTCGTTGGAAGAAGAAGTTCTCCTTCATCTGTAAGATGAGTGCCAGTCCCACCACTGGAGTCCTGGACCCCTGCATCTGCAGGGTCTCTGTACGCAAGGTAACTACATCTCCCATCAACCCCTGCTATAGTATTTTACAGTGCCTAATGATGATACTCTACAGGTGACATTTTCTACTCAGTGAGAACAACCTACTCAGTGAGAAAAAGTTGCCTTGTGTCCTGTCTTTTTTAAATGGTATAGTTATTTTGGGCATCTTTTTCCTCACTGCTTGTCATTGCCCAAGTTCTCTCTCTGCCTCAAAAGTGTGTCATAGGTACCTTATTACCAGATACAAGGTAATTGATCTATAATTACTCCTGTATAAGGCATTCTGTGGTAATGTAAGCCTACACCCTAACCTTTTACCTCTTACTCTGATGTAACTGAATGAGACCTTCCTACACCTTTCACACACCTACACACTGGATCAACCTTGGCAGGTGTTTTTCAATGTTTGAAATATGATTAGTTCCCTTAGTTCCCATTCCCAAATCTACACACTGTTGCAGACAGCTTAGATCTGTCTATGGACTCTTTTGTTGCTTGTTGTTCACAATGCTAGTTATATTACTCTCGTTACCATGGTATCAGCAAATATGGGATTGCGAAACATTTCCCTTTCACGTATCAGTAACGGCTGACTGGAGATCAGGGCATGGCTATAATCACACAGCTGCATATCTGCTATTATGACATGGAGTCCTCAGATCTCAGATCAGTTTATCTGTAGGGAGTGTAGCATACAAGTGCTCACTGTTAAAGCCACATTCTGTAATACTATTGAGCATGACAAGCTTAACATGATCATTTATAATCAAACTGTTAAAAAATGATTCTTCCTTTGTTTTATTTAGTCTCCTCGTGTTAGAAATCACTTGAAATATGAATTCTAGCTGCTTAACTTTATGTACAATAATAGACTATAGAAGGAAAGAAAGTGTTTGTGCTTCATGCATTTCATCCACTTCTTCTTGTCACTGCAGGAGCTCAAAGGAGGAAAGACGTTTTCAAAGGTAAGACTAAAAAATGTCCTCTTTTAGCATGCCTCTACTAATGTTGTTTGGTTTCCCTGTTGAGCATTTCTGTACAGTTGACACACACACACACACACACACACACACACACACACACACACACACACACACACACACACACTTGTTTTACTATCCTTGTGGGTACCAAACAATTGATTCCCATAACCCCTAAGCCTATCTCTATTGCTAACCCTAATTGTAACCCCTGAGCCTAAAATAGCAATTGTGCTTGTTTTACTGTCCTTGTGAGGACTTCTGGTCCCCACAAGGATAGTGTAAACCAAAAACATACACCATATGTACAGTATATCTGGAGCAGATGAGTCAGTGTGTGTGTGTGATACAGTACATTTTACAGCCCCAATAACAGTAAAACCACTGTGGTTAAAGTGATGTAAAAGGGAATTGGGTTCATAGCTCAAGCCAACTAGTATGACGTACATGTGACAAAGCCTTGTGACACAGGATGGGACTTTTGGGGAAGGTGGGGAAAACAGTGCAGTGACGTGGACAACTCCTTCCTTACTGCTTTTCCAGCTGTAGTGTTTGTGGTTTATAGTGTTTCCACTAGTTGACAGTAAACTGTGTGAAGAAACCTTTTAGCTCTTCAGTGACCCTGACCTCAGTTTTTAGGTGTGACCCAGTCAGGTGTGACCCTGACCTCAGTTTTTAGGTGTGACCCAGTCAGGTGTGACCCTGACCTAAGTTTTTAGGTGTGACCCTGACCTAAGTTTTTAGGTGTGACCCAGTGACCTAAGTTTTTAGGTGTGACCCAGTCGGGTGTGACCCTGACCTAAGTTGTTAGGTGTGACCCAGTCAGTGATTGGTCACCTGGTGGACCATTACCAATAGACCCATTTCCCAGATGTGTCATTAAAAGTTGCACGCGCAGTTCGTCATCAGAAACCTCTTCATTTGCCTAGCAGTGGCTACGATCACATGCAACTTTAAATGGAGCTCATGCAAGTTAACAAACATGTTGTCACATGGTTATCGAGCTAGCAAGCCAGCGAGGCAAGGTAGAATATCGTAACTAGAGCTAGATAAAGCCGGTAGAATAATATACTTGTTGAACATAGCTATAGCCATCAGTCTTGTGTGTTTTCATGGTCATCTCTCACTGTTAAGTTGATCAAGATCACGACTTTAGCGTTAGGGTCATTCTTAAATTGCGGTAGCCTTGTTATTTTTTATCAATACAATATATTAAATACATTTTTTCACTTTCTAGCATTCAAAATAATAGCTAGATAACTTTAAATCCCCCAAACATGTCACGACAACTCTACACATCACTACTGAGACAAGACAATTTGCTTTCCCTAAGCACTTTAAACAATGCATAAACATAAGGTTTTGCGGTATAAAGGACTTGCATTATGTTGTATTATTGATAATCATTTCGACATAAACAAAAACGTGTATGATCTGTAACTGCTTGTCATTAGAGAGTGTTTTTCATGGCTGCAAAGGCAAGGTAAGCAAATGCTTATTAATAAATAACTATTTTATTTACTAGTATAGTGTGTCCCTCAGTTTTATGTTATTGGTGTTACCGCCTTGAAAATAACTTATTACAAAGATATACAAGGACCTTGAGCATTCTCTCCAGTAGCAAACTGTTGTCATGGGATCTATAATTATTAGCTAATCACACCTTTTACTATGCCATAAATTTGAGGATTCCATTGATAATTTGACGTCTAAATACAAAGTTAGTCAATTTAAATGAAGGGAAATAACATTGTGGGCAAAATTATTAATCATATCACTTTAGGATATGTTCAAGGTCGGAACCATCCAGGGTGGTGATGCTAGTCGGGCATGCGGGTGCAGGCAGCGATCGGCTGAAAAGCATGCATTTGGTTTTACTCGCATTTAAGAGCAGTTGGAGGCCACGGAAGGAGTGCTGTATGGCATTGAAGCTCGTTTGGAGGTTTGATAGCACAGTCTCCAATGACGGGCCGAAAGTATATAGAATGGTGTCGTCTGCGTAGAGGTGGATCAGGGAATCGCCCGCAGCAAGAGCAACATCATTGATATATACAGAGAAAAGAGTCGGCCCGAGAATTGAACCCTGTGGCACCCCCATAGAGACTGCCAGAGGACCGGACAGCATGCCCTCCGATTTGACACACTGAACTCTGTCTGCAAAGTAATTGGTGAACCAGGCAAGGCAGTCATCCGAAAAACCGAGGCTGTTGAGTCTGCCGATAAGAATATGGTGATTGACAGAGTCGAAAGCCTTGGCGAGGTCGATGAAGACGGCTGCACAGTACTGTCTTTTATCGATGGCGGTTATGATATCGTTTAGTACCTTGAGTGTGGCTGAGGTGCACCCGTGACCGGCTCGGAAACCAGATTGCACAGCGGAGAAGGTACGGTGGGATTCGAGATGGTCAGTGACCTGTTTGTTGACTTGGCTTTCGAAGACCTTAGATAGGCAGGGCAGGATGGATATAGGTCTGAAAAAGTTTGGGTCCAGGGTGTCTCCCCCTTTGAAGAGGGGGATGACTGCGGCAGCTTTCCAATCCTTGGGGATCTCAGACGATATGAAAGAGAGGTTGAACAGGCTGGTAATAGGGGTTGCGACAATGGCGGCAGATAGTTTCAGAAATATCAATGTAACAATGTTATCATAATGGTACAAACATGTTTAAGCCATTAAGCTACCATATTTGTTGATTTAGAATGGGAAGATGTACCCCCACACACAAACAAAAAATTATGCTTGCTTGTAAACAAAACATTGCTTAATAGGTCCTTTGGGTTTCTAGAAATGACTAACACATGGTAATAGCCTCTTCAAAGTGTGTAGACTTGTGCCTTAGAAGAGGTTCTGCATTTAGTCTCTTGCCTCACAAGATTTAGTTGGGAAACAGATTGTCCTTTTTGATGTTGATAACAGTGCAAGGGAACTATGAAGCACTCATAGTGTAAAGAGACAGCGTAGAGGCCACACATGATCCTAGTGATTTTAGTGCTGCTTATTGACAAGGCATGTGACTGGTGGCCTTCCAGTCTTTATGACACCAGTTTCTTTATGGTAGAGGAAAGTGTGACGACATGGTCACCCATTAGAGAAGGAAGTGTGTGTGTGTGTGTGTGTGTGTGTGTGTGTGTGTGTGTGTGTGTGTGTGTGTGTGTGTGTGTGTGTGTGTGTGTGTGTGTGTGTGTGTGTGTGTGTGTGTGTGTGTGTGTGTGTGTGTGTGTGTGTGTGTGTGTGTGTGTGTGTGTGTGTGTGTAAGGCTGGCTGGATGTTATCATTGGTCTAGTGCTTCCCTGTCCCTCTCGTTTCCTCCATATTTGCTGACCCCATTCATCCGGGAAGAAGGCACTGCACCGGAATGTCCGCTGAGTCAGCTGAAAGAACAGGAGAGAAAGTGAGAGACAGAGAGAGGGCGTGTGGCATGGGAGGATAGAGGGTCTTTGACCTCTCCAGGCCTGTAGGAGTTTGACACAGAGGGACATAGGGACAAGAGGAAGTACTATAGAAAAGGTCTACTAGTTCTCGGTCTTCTGATGTGTTTGTCCAGTCCTTCTTCCTCTCAATAGTACAGGCCGATGTCTGCCCAACTAACTAACAGTCTTGCGGGCCAGACACATGGCACTCCACCCCAGTGTCTGTCAGAGATATAGTGGCTGTGGGAAGGGACCCCGCTTACAGTTTGTGAATGAAAATGGATAGAATAAGACAAGGTTTTCTGATCTGCACGTGTGCTTTGAAACCTTGTCTTCTGACCACATAAAAGGAAGGAGTAGGATAATATGGAGATTCTAGTGCGATTCAGTTTAGATGACCGGCGAGGCTGTTTGATTATAGCCCCCGAAAGCAGAAGTCTGGGGATATAAAAAAGAAAGGGGGAAAAAAGCAACACTGCACTTCTTTTACTGGTAACCATTAGTCAGCCGAACCACAACCGACACAATCATATGGTGTCTTGACCATGTTGCTGGACAAAACATATTGTCAGTGTGTGTGTGTGTGATTGCATTAAGCTTCCTCTCTAGTTTTAAAGCCGCTTTTTGCTCGAAACTTTATGATCTACCAGTGGTCTTTCCCAGGGGTCACTTGGTCACCAAATGTGTCCTCAAACAGGAGTGACTCACACTTACCTGTAACAATAATGACCATTACTGACCATGTGTAAAGTGGTAAAACGTGGACATAATGTGTAACTGATGAGCTTTGCTGCCACCCACCCACTGTATATGCCTGTCATAAAGATAACTTTACACCGTCATAATGAGCATGACATTACCAATAATAACATCTTATTTTATTTAACTAGGCAAGTCAGCCTACCCCGGCGACGCTGGGCCAATTGTGCACCGCCCTATAGGACTCCCAATCACGGCTGGATGTGATACAGCCTGGATTTGAACCAGGGACTGTAGTGACACCTCTTGCACCGAGATGCAGTGCCTTAGACAGCTGTGCCACTCGGGAGCTTCTGGCAAGCTATGACACCTCAAATACATGTCTTTAATAGACAAGGTTTGAGTTATCTTACACTATAAAACCAAGGCCTAGAAAAGGACTTACAATGAAGTTTCTATCATGGTTTCTGTTTTAACAGTGTCTGATGTGGTCTCATAAGCGAACCATGGTGCCTTAATTGTGTCATTATGTCACAAGAGAGAGAGTCATGTGACTTCAAAGGCTCTATGTTGTCAGGGCAACAGCCTAAAAAGTAATGTTTACCCAAGGTTGAGTTTGTCTGTGTAATGGTTGTGAAAGCTGTCACAATATTTGCAGCTGCATTTATTGATCCAGCCATTTTGTGTGTAAGCTTACAAGATGGCGCCGACATACTTTGTTTCTAGCAAGGTACTGTTAGACATTGACTGCACTGCTGGAGCGAGAAACACAAGCATTTCGCTGCACCTGCTTAAACATCTGCTCATCTGTGTACGTGACAAATAAACTTTGATTAGATTTTTATCTATGGAGTGGAACATCCCTTTAAGTTAATAAACTATTATTATTAAATATTTATGTTATTATAAAGACCTCTGGGACATTTTCTGGAGCAGTTTGGAGATTGATTAAGATTGTAGCGAGAATTGAGTGAGTGGAATCCTGAACGCTAAACTAATTTATACAGAAGACAACAACTATAAGTAAAAAAAAAATTAAAAAAAATCTATTGAAATCCTGCTGTAATTGTCTCTTAGTTGAACCAAGGGTACAACAGCACCGTACCTGGTCAGCAATGGTTTCACTGGCTGGTCACATATTATGTTATGGCATACAGTGCCTTCGGAAAGTATTCAGACCCCTTGACTTTTTTCAGTTTGTTACGTTACAGCCTTATTCTAAAATGGATTACATTTTTTTTAAATCCTCAGAAATCTACACACAATAACCCATAATGACAAAGCGTAAACAGGTTTTTAGAAAATTTTGCAAAACAGAAATACCTTATTTACATAAGAATTCAGACCCTTTGCTATGAGACTCGAAATTGAGCTCAGGTGCATCCTGTTTCCATTGATCATCCTTTAGATGTTTCTACAACGTTATTGGAGTCCACATATGGTAAATTCAATTGATTGGACATGATTTGGAAAGGCACACACCTCTCGATATAAGGTCCCACAGTTGCCAGTGCATGTCAGAGCAAAAACCAAGCCATGAGGTCGAAGGAATTGTCCGTAGCGCTCCGAGACAGGATTGTGCCGAGGCACAGATCTGGGGAAGGGTACTAAAACATTTCTGCAGCATTGAAGGTCCCCAAGAACACAGTGGCCTCCATCGTTCTTAAATGGAAGAAGTTTGGAACCAGCTGGCCTCCCGGCCAAACTGAGCAATTGGGGGAGAAGGGCCTTGATCAGGGAGGCAACCAAGAACCCCATGGTCACTCTGACAGAGCTCTGTGGAGATGGGAGAACCTTCTAGAAGGACAACTACCTCTGCAGCTCTCCACCAATCAGGCCTTTATGGTAGAGTGGCCACTCTTCAGTAAAAGGCACATGACAGCCCGAGTTTTCCGAAAGGCACCTAAAGACTCTCAGACCAGGAGAAATAAGATTCTTTGGTCTGATGAAACCAAGATTGAACTCTTTGGCCTGAATGACAAGCGTCACGTCTGGAGGAAACCTGGCACCATCCCTACAGTGAAGCATGGTGGTGGCAACATCATGCTGTGTGGATGTTTTTCAGCAGCAGGGACTGGGAGACTCAGGTACAGAGAGATTCTTGATGAAAACCTGCTCCAGAGTGCTCAGGACCTCAGACTGGTGCGAAAGTTCACCTTTCAACAGGACAACGACCCTAAGCACACAGCCAAGACAATGCAGGAGTGGCTTCGGGACAAGTCTCTGAATGTCCTTGAGAGGCCCATCCAGAGCCCGGACTTGAACCTGATCGAACATCTCTAAAGAGACCTGAAAATAGCTATACAGCAATGCTACCCATCCAACCTGATAGAGCTTGAGAGGATCTGCAGTGAAGAATGGGAGAAATTTCCCAAATACAGGTGTACCAAGCTTGTAGCATCATACCGCAAGACGACTCGAGGCTGTAATAGCTGCCAAAGTTGCTTCAACAAAGTACTGAGTAAAGGGTCTGAACCAGTTTTTGCTTTATCATTATGGGGTATTGTGTGTAGATTGATAAGGGAAAAAAACTATTTAATCAATTTTTGAAGAAGGAGGAAAGGGTACGAGGGAGAGGGCTAGGGGACAGGGGGAGAGACAGTAGTGAAAGAGAGAGGGGGTGGGGAGAGAGGAGGGAGCGGGCTAGGGGACAGGGGGAGAGACAGTAGTGAGAGAGAGAGGGGGTGGGGAGAGAGGAGGGAGAGGGCTAGGGGACAGGGGGAGAGACAGTAGTGAAAGAGAGAGGGGGGGGGAGAGAGGAGGGAGCGGGCTAGGGGACAGGGGGAGAGACAATAGTGAGAGAGAGGGGGTGGGGAGAGAGGAGGGAGAGGGCTAGGGGACAGGGGAGAGACAGTAGTGAGAGAGAGGGGGGTGGGGAGAGAGGAGGGAGAGGGAGAGGGGACAGGGGGAAAGACAGTAGTGAGAGAGATGGGGTGGCGTGGTGGGGAGAGAGGAGGGAGAGGGCTAGGGGACAGGGTGAGAGAGGGGTGGGGGGTGGGGAGAGGGCTCGGGGACAGGGGGAGAGACAGTAGTGAGAGAGAGAGGTAGAGATAATAGTGGGATAAGGGAGAGAGAGAGAGAAGGTAAGAAGACTGAGAGACATACATGAGGTAAGGGACATTAATAGCCCCTAATCGAGTGGGAGTATTTACGGTTGGGTGACCTCACCAGCCTCCAATGCCAATAGTTATGTAATGGCACATTGGGGGGTGGTGGTGTGTGTGTATTAACCCTTTGCTCACTTACCCCCCAGTAAAGTAGAAAGACTGAAATGGCACGCTGAAAGCGTACACTCCATGCTTGATGTGTTTATACGCCCTTGTCTCTATATCTCATGGGTAGCTAGTTTGAAACCACACACACTGAAACAAAACATGCCTTATTACAATGGGGACCAGGTGTGTTAACACCTGACCATGGTCCACAGTTTTCATCAAACATATTTGTTAACATCATCTCTCTATCACTCTCTCTCTCTGTCACTCTCTCTCTCTGTCACTCTCTCTCTCTGTCACTCTCTCTCTCTTTCTCTGTCTCTCTCTCTGTCTCTCTGTCTCTCTCTCTGTCTCTCTCTCTGTCACTCTCTCTCTCTGTCACTCTGTCTCTCTCTCTGTCTCTCTCTCTCCAGCTGGGCTTTGCTGACCTCAACATGGCAGAGTTTGCTGGCTCAGGCTCCACTGTGCGCTGCTGTATCCTCGAGGGCTACGACACTAAGAACACTCGTCAGGACAACTCCATTCTCAAGGTAACTACACACACAAACTCACACGTTCACATGAGCTTATCGAAACCCCATGTGCAAAGATGTGTCCTTTGTACACGTGGTGGCGAAACCCAGAGAGCAAGACCATGTTGAGACTTGTTCAGGAATGGTTCAGGTTGAATAAACAGTTTTCCTTCCCACTAGGCATTGGATAGGTATTTGCAGGGCCCCTAAATGGTTATCTGATGGATGAATAGAAAGATATTGCCAGGTGCCCCTCTCTTGGCTTATTTCTAACCTGACTCTTTTATAGAGCTTACTCACATATCATACATACTTTCATTTGACCATAGAAACATTGTATTACACTGAGGAAGTGAACAGTAGTTATTCTACTACAAAGGCTGCAGTGTTTTGTTGTAACAATATACAATGATGTTGATGGTGATTATGTTGATGATGATAATGTTATTACAATTTTTTCTAGGTTACTATTGGAATTACACTTTTGTCGGGGGATCCTTGCTTCAAAACGTGAGTTGGACCTCTGGCGCCACCTCTTGGCCAAAATGTATACCATCAACGTAGCTTGCGAAATAGAGTCTAAAATATATTATTTTGTTGCTTTAAGTCACACTTAAGGAACACTGATAGGCGCTCTACCATTGACCTAATTCTACAAGATTACCTCCTCTCACTCTCATTCAAACTTTGGTTTTCTTAACCTTTGTCAACTTAGTACTTTTCATTCTCTTTAGTACCCATGGTTGTTTAGTTCTGCTGTGACAAATATGATCAACTATTACTTAATTAATGTTTTCAATGCTTACTTTGAACTTAATTACACAATGACCTTTGACCTTCTAGGCCCCCCAGCACAGCCAAGTCCATCTCGATCCCGGGCCAGGACCCCTCCCTGCAGCTGGACTGTAAAGGCGAGGGCACCGATGCCAACTCAAACCCTCCCCCAGGGGGCGTCATCAGGACATCATCAGGACGGCCCCTCAAACCCAGACTCCCCTCAGCTCCCCTCAACTCTGGTACAACAGACAATCCCACCCAATCACAGCCGACTGTTTACACATGATGATTTATTTGTATCTATTTAATTTGATTGTTATTTCAATAAGTTGACTCCTGTGTTGTCTATATGGGGTGCCATTTGTAACACGCTACTGTGTATTTTGTGAAAAAGTGTAATTCTGTGCCACAGAAAGCTAACATCCTGTGTGTTGTGTTGTGGCTCCAGGTCTACCCGAGCAGTTGGAGCAGAGCCTGCCCAGCCCAGATGAGGTCTTCCACATAGGACACTCCCGGAACTCCAGCTATGCCAGCCAGCAGAGCAAGATATCAGGTCAGTCAGCCTCTTTTGGATTGCCATGTTGTGTATGTTGGTAGGAGAAGAGTGAAGCTGCCCCTAGGAGCTGATATTGGGTCTGTTTTGCATTTTCCCCACTAATGGTCAAGGTTAGGTTTAGGGGGAAGTTTATCCTAGATCTTTACCTAGAGGAAACTTCGCACTGGAGCATTTTGACACGGGCCATAGCTACTCAAGTCAGGGTCTCCATTCGCCCATAGATGACATCTTAGCCCTGGACAAACTCAATTAGGTTCCAGTGATTTGATCTAAAAGATTTCATGACGGGGGAGGATCATTATGGACAAATAATATCAAGTCTGGCATGGGGTTATATGATAACCCCATGTGTGTGTGTGTGTGTGTGTGTATAATTGACTTGTATGTCTTCCCATCCTCCCCTCTCCTCCAGGGTACAGTACGGAGCACTCTCGCTCCTCCAGCCTAACAGACCTCACACACCGGCGTAACACCTCCACAAGCAGTAGCACTTCTGGGGGCCTGGCCACCCCCACCCAGACCCCCCACGCACATGCACACGCCCTCGCCAACCCTCACCCTCTTGCAGCAGACCCCCAGACAACCGGTGAGCCTGGCACCAAGTGTGAGAGACCCCCGCGGCCACCGCGGCCCATCCTGCTCTCCAACAGACCCTCTAGGCAAGCTACAGCACACACACACACACAAATATACACAGACACACACACACACACACACACACACACACACACACACACACACACACACACACACACACACACACACACACACACACACACACATATATATTTAAGCAATAAGGCCCGAGGGGGTGTGGTAATATATGGCCAATATACCACGGCTAAGGGCTGTTCTTAAGTACGATGCAACGCCGAGTGCCTGGATACAGCCCTTAGGAGTGGTATATTGGCCATATACCACAAAGCCATGTTTTGTCATACCTGCGGTATACGGTCTAATATTCCACGGTGGTCAGCCAAACAGCATTCACGACTCGAACCACCCAGTTTATAAAAACACACACACCACACATATACACTGATTTTGCAAAACATTAAGAACACATTCCTAACATTATAATATAACATTGAGTTGCACCCCTGTTTTTGCCCTCAGAACAGCCTCAATTCATCAGGGCATGGACTCTACAATGTGTCGAAAGCATTCCACAGGGATGCTGGCCCATGTTCACTCCAATGCTTCCCACAGTTGTGTCAAGTTGGCTGGATGTCCTTTGGGTGGTGAAACATTCTTGAGACACACGGAAAACTGTTGAGCGTGAAACTGCAGCGTTGCAGTTCTTGACACAAACCGGTGCGCCTGGCACCTGCTACTATCCCCCATTCAAAAGGCACTTAAATATTTTGTCTTGCCCATTCACCCCCTGAATCGTACACATACACAATCCATGTCTCAAATGTTTTAAGGCTTAAACATCCTTCTTTAACCTGTCTCCTTCCCTTCATCTACGCTGATTGAAGTGGATTTAACAGATGACATCAATAAGGGATCATAGCTTTCACCTGGATTCACCTGGTCAGTCTGTCACGGAAAGAGCAGGTGTTCTTAATGTTTTGTGCACTCAATGTATATTTGTACACTCAATGTATATACAGTACCAGTCAAACGTTTGGACACACCTACTCATTCAAGGGTTTTTCTACATTTTCTACATTGTAGAATAATAGTGAAGACATAAAAACTATGAAATAACACATATGGAATCATGTAGTAAGCAGAAAAATATATGTTAGATTCTTCAAAGTAGCCACCCTTTGCCTTGATGACAGCTTTGCTCACTCTTGGCATTTTCTCAACCAGCTTCATGAGGTAGTCACCTGGAATGCTTTTCCAACAGTCTTGAAGGAGTTCCCACATATGCTGAGCACTTGTTGGCTGCTTTTCCTTCACTCTGCGGTCCAACTCATCCCAAACCATCTCAATTGGGTTGAGGTCGGGTGATTGTGGAGGCCAGGCCCATCTGATACAGCACTCCTTCACTCTCCTTCTTGGTCAAATAGCCCTTACACAGCCTGGAGGTGTGTTGCTGATTAAGTGTGCCTTGAATTCTAAATAAATCACTGACAGTGTCACCTGCAAAGCAACCCCACACCATCACACCTCCTCCTCCATGCTTCATGGTGGGTACCACACATGCAGAGGTCATCCGTTCACGTACTCTGCGTCTCACAAAGACACGGCGGTTAGAACCAAAAATCTAAAATTTGGACTCATCAGACCAAAGGACAGATTTCCACCGGTCTAATGTCCATTGCTCATGTTTCTTGGCCCAAGCAAATCTCTTATTATTATTTGTGTCCTTTAGTAGTGGTTTCTTTGCAGCAATTCGACTTGGTATTTTACCAAATAGGGCTCTCTTCTGTATACCAACCCTACTTTGTCACTACACACCTGATTGGCTCAAATGCATTAAAGAGGAAAAAAATTCCAGAAATTAACTTTTAACAAGGCACACCTGTTAATTGAAATGCCTTCCAGGTTACTATCTCATGAAGCTGATTTAGAGAATGCCAAAAGTGTGCAAAGCTGTCATCAAGGCAAAGGGTGGCTACTTTGAAGAATCTAAAATCTATTTAGATTTGTTTAACACTTTTTGGGTTACTACATGATTCCATATGTGTTATTTCATAATGTTGATGTCTTCACTGTTATTCTACAATGTAGAAAATAGTACAAATTAAGAAATTACCCTGGAATAAGTAGGTGTGTCCAAACTTTTGACTGGTACTGTATACACACACACACACACACACACACACACACACACACACACACACACACACACACACACACACACACACACACACACACACACACACACATATATTTGTATTTCTTTGTCATGACATTTATTCCCAAAAATCTAAATTGTTGCTGGGCCAAAACCCCTGAATATAAAGAAAGGAAAAGCATGCAGACAGTAGACGCTACTCAGAAGTGCTTTATTCCTGCACCTCAACCAATGACTTTTTGGCAGTAATATATTGAACACCGTTTTGGTTGTACCGTGTCAAAAAAAGGTACACGTCAAATATGGAGACAAGTATGACCTGATTAGCATTCAATAGTTATAGCCTTGGTGAGACGTTCAGCACAATCACTGACGGCTGAGATAACAAACATCTGACCGAGGCTAACTGCATCACAGTCAACAACCTTTGAAAATAGCATCAATCAGATGTTGTCGGGTTAACCCTGTCATGTGACATGCCAGGAGGAAGAAGGACACGGTTGAGAGTCAACCCACCTGGGTGGATGATACCCGCATCGACGCCGACGACATCGTGGACAAGATTATCCAGAGCCAGAACTTTGCAGATGTCAGCAGCCATGAAGAAGGTAAGGGTAGGAAGAAGGTTGTGTTGATGGAACAGTGAGCATGACCACACAGTGATAATGTTTTGCTTCTCTCTCATCTCCTCACTGTTTTCTCCTCTACCTATTCTCTCCCTCTCTTTTTTGTCTTTAATTCTTGCTTCCATATACAGACAGCAACCTCAGATTGTTTGTCAGCAAAGATGGGACTACAGCCCTAAGTGGGTTACAACTGGGGAACAAGTGAGTTTGTGCATGCCAGAATGTCTGTGTACAGTATGTTATTACATGATCAAAAATATAATTTATGATGGTAGTGAAATAAATAAATAAATGAATCCCTTCCTCTTCTTCTGTGTTTGCTGTAGGGTGACTGCTGGCGTCTTTGAGCCAGTGGTGATCGAGAGCCACTAGCGATGAGTGTGTGTGTGTTCACACAAATGCACATACCCCTGTCTTTTGAGTTACACCACTTCAACAAACACCACTAAACTACATATGTAACCATTTAATGAGATATTGACGGTGATGGTGGTGGGAGGTGTAATTTATGAATAATCCATTCATGTAGAAAAGTTTTTATATTCATGCTTTCATCTGGGGGACCATAAGTGTAAAGTGTGCCAACTACTTGATAGAGAGAGAAATGGGAAACCATTGCACCGTGGGAGTTGTAGTGAAACACTGAAAATCAGGAAAAAGCTTGCCACACAAGTTGCGTTGGAGGCAAATGTGGCTGCCTCAAAAAGTTGGAATGTTATGATTTACCCTGTTTGTATCATTTTTGAACAACGTTTGTGTATGATAATGGTTGGGGATACATTTAGTTATTCAAATAACAAATATAAATTCAAATGAGGGGAGATTACTTTATCAAAGAAAGACTTGGTTACAAACTACTAAATAGAGAAATTGAACAGGCCATTTGAACTAGGCTTGAATGGGTGGTTTTCAATGTGAAATGTTCTATATTTGATGACCCCTTGCAATCCCCCAATTTCAGAAACCGTACCAGACCTGGGGTCAAAATTACGGTATAGCCCAAAGAACCCATGTTATACAATAAAATTATATATACATTATAGAATATATTATAAATGACAGAATGTTTTAGAATATAGGCTTATATATAATATGATCATAGATCATGTTGAAATACGGACCTCAGAAAGAGAAACGAGTGCACATATGGCTGGCCATATGCAACTGTACATACGGCATGGTCAATGATTCATCCATTACTCTAGTCTAGGTAAATGCAGGCAGGATTGGTAATCAATTACTGTGGTATAGGTAAATTCAGGAAGGATTGGTAATCAATTACTGTGGTATAGGTAAATGCAGGAAGGATTGGTAATTGATTACTGTAGTCTAGATAAATGCAGGCAGGATTGGTAATCGAGTACTGGAGTCTAGGTAAATGCAGGCAGGATTGGTAATCGATTACTGTAGACTAAGCCCTTGATCCTCTCCTCTTTACATCCGTAATGTGAGACACTATCCTCAAGCTCACCAGCTGGCTTGGTGACTATACCGTAAGTGGAAAAGTTGGAAAATCAGAGGGGGACATTTCTGTCCTTGTTGTTGTCTGTCTGTCTGTCTGTCTGTCTGTCTGTCTGTCTGTCTGTCTGTCTGTCTCAGTAGTTTTGTCCCTTGACTGTCGCTCATTTGTCCTGTATGTCAGACCCAATTATTTTTTTGTGTGTCTGTCTGTCTGTCTGTCTCAGTAGTTTTGTCCCTTGACTGTCGCTCATTTGTCCTGTATGTCAGACCCAATTATTTTTTTGTGTGTCTGTCTGTCTGTCTGTCTCAGTAGTTTTGTCCCTCGACTTTCGCTCATTTGTCCTGTATGTCAGACCCAATTATTTTGTGTCACCATGCCCATGACATCCCTCCAATTAAGTTTCTGGGAGAAAAAAAAAATCTTCTTGATCTGCAAGGAAGCCCTTTTGTATTTGTGTTCTCAACAAATCAATGCTTACAGTGAGATTCAAAAAGGAAACTCGACTGCATATTATTTCAAATATGCTTTCTCAATGCAAGCCAGGTCACTGATTTTGATTGAGTGGGGGCCCTTAAATGGTTTGGTTACTGAAGTGGGTTACTAAAGATGGCTGGCTAACTTAGTAATCCTTCTTTGTGAAATACCTTCTATGTGGGCTTGGCTCGAACTGTCCAACTGTTGCCCTTCCACTAAGCCTCAATATCACCAGTCGTTATCAAGCGTAATGAACTGACAATTGAATAAGGGCTCTAATGATAAAACTGACAGTGGTATCTGGTCATCTTCATTTAATTGAACAAGCTATTCTATTTGCAGGGGAGAAATGTAATTTTATTTCTGTCGCCCCCGGATTTTGATCCCGTTAGAAGAACATTGCATTGTGATTATGGTGTTGTCAGAGCCAATCAGAGCTAACAATGGAGGATTTTGAGTAGAAACTCCGCTCTCATCCCCAAATGACAATGGCCTCTTGTATGTGTGTTTGTGCCTGCGCATATCTTTTTTAGGGAGGGAGTGGAAAAGAGGAAATGTCCATGTGTGTGTGTGTGTACTTCTGTGTGTGTGTGTACTTCTGTGTGTGTGTCTATGTGTGTGTCTGTGTGTGTGTCTGTGTGTGTGTCTGTGTGTGTGTGTGTCTGTGCGTGTGTCTGTGTGTGTGTCTGTGCGTGTGTCTGTGCGTGTGTCTGTGTGTGTGTCTGTGTGTGTGTCTGTGTGTGTGTCTGTGCGTGTGTCTGTGTGTGTGTCTGTGTGTGTGTCTGTGCGTGTGTCTGTGTGTGTGTCTGTGTGTGTGTCTGTGTGTGTGTCTGTGTGTGTGTCTGTGTGTGTGTCTGTGCGTGTGTCTGTGTGTGTGTCTGTGTGTGTGTCTGTGCGTGTGTCTGTGCGTGTGTCTGTGCGTGTTTCTGTGCGTGTTTCTGTGTGTGTGTCTGTGTGTGTGTCTGTGCGTGTGTCTGTGTGTGTGTCTGTCTTACTTATCGCCCTTAGTCTGTTCATTTGAAATGTATTTTAAAGGAAAAGTGCAATATGGGCTTTCATCTACACACCTGTAGCTTCAACATAGCTTCCTAACAAGGATGTTGTTTTTTACAACAGACATAAGGTGTCCCAAATGGCACCTTATTCCCTACATAGTGAACTACTTTTGAACACAGCCCTGTATAGAGAATAGTGATATTTGGGACACAGACATTCACAGCATACTGAGAGTTGACATTCAGAGGCGCAGAGAAAAATGTCTCCTGACTGGCCCTTTAAAAAGTAAATTGGGCTGTGTGTGCTGTTGCAATGTGCTTTTTTGTGTGTATTTCACTCTCCACCTTGTGTCATTGTCATTGTAGATGCTGTGTGCATACTGTATGTGAAAAAAAAGAAACAATGAATGCATAAACTTTAACTTCACTGACGTGCATACACATGCATGGGGAAATGTTGACAGGTTTTCTTAGCTTCATGTGTATGTGTCAAGCTGATATGGACCATTCAACTCTATTTCATCAACTTTGATTATACAAGCCCTCTGTAACACAGTGAATCTGTATTTTAGCGTGAGCTTCTTTTACAACGAAACCAATTGATTTCTTTCATTACACTGTTACACTGTCTATCTCGTAGTAGTGTAGTCCCAAGCATTTTATTCATGGTAATGGTTATAATGGCAAACACTTGATTCATATTTGACTTGTTTTAACTTTTACCAGCTGGCTGGTTTATTTGTTCTATGCAGCAGAGATGTATTGGTAAACCTGTACCTGTGCTCTACTTTGAAACATTGAAAAATCAAGTATACAAAAAAAATATATACACTAAAGAGTTGTAATAATTGGTTATTTCTGATTCCCCTGCTACTGTTTTTATTTTTACAAGAGGGCTCATTGTATATTTCTTAAATTGTTTGGGTTCTGTTTTCCTACATTCTTGACTATTTGTAACCTGTGATTCTTCTAACAAACGAGTTGAACCAATATGTTAACATGAGGTTCTGCTGTCATGAATGGAGCGCTAAGGATTTTCTGCTGCTTATTTGAAATGTGAATTAATCAACACATCACTATGGAGGGTGAGGTTTCTCTGATGCAACACATCACTATGGAGGGTGAGGTTTCTCTGATGCAACACATCACTATGGAGGGTGAGGTTTCTCTGATGCAACACATCACTATGGAGGGTGAGGTTTCTCTGATGCAACACATCACTATGGAGGGTGAGGTTTCTCTGATGCAACACATCACTATGGAGGGTGAGGTTTCTCTGATGCAACACATCACTATGGAGGGTGAGGTTTCTCTGATGCAACACATCACTATGGAGGGTGAGGTTTCTCTGATGCAACACATCACTATGGAGGGTGAGGTTTCTCTGATGCAACACATCACTATGGAGGGTGAGGTTTCTCTGATGCAACACATCACTATGGAGGGTGAGGTTTCTCTGATGCAACACATCACTGATGCAACACATCACTATGGAGGGTGAGGTTTCTCTGATGCAACACATCACTATGGAGGGTGAGGTTTCTCTGATGCAACACATCACTATGGAGGGTGAGGTTTCTCTGATGCAACACATCACTATGGAGGGTGAGGTTTCTGATGCAACACATCACTATGGAGGGTGAGGTTTCTCTGATGCAACACATCACTATGGAGGGTGAGGTTTCTGATGCAACACATCACTATGGAGGGTGAGGTTTCTCTGATGCAACACATCACTATGGAGGGTGAGGTTTCTCTGATGCAACACATCACTATGGAGGGTGAGGTTTCTGATGCAACACATCACTATGGAGGGTGAGGTTTCTGATGCAACACATCACTATGGAGGGTGAGGTTTCTCTGATGCAACACATCACTATGGAGGGTGAGGTTTCTCTGATGCAACACATCACTATGGAGGGTGAGGTTTCTGATGCAACACATCACTATGGAGGGTGAGGTTTCTGATGCAACACATCACTATGGAGGGTGAGGTTTCTCTGATGCAACACATCACTATGGAGGGTGAGGTTTCTGATGCAACATATCATCAGATATTTGTCATCGCTTTTCAGCCACTATATCACCTACATTTTGTGGGTTGAAGAACTTGGTAGGTAAGAGGATGGCAGTCAAGACAGATTGCTCTCTGAAAGACCGAGTACTGTAAATCACTTTCATTGTTCAATCAGATATTAAAAATCAATAATTTCTTTGAATATCATCATTTGCAAACTCACATGGACCTTTCCTAAGGCTAATCAGCTCAGTAGGTAGGGGAACCAGAATTTAATGGGGACCAGATATACCATTCCTCTGTCTGAACCTTGGCTGGTATGATATTCATGATAACAGCACTTAGGTCTGGACTACTAACTTAACATAACATTTTATCTATTTCAATTATTTATCCTCTATTTCTTTTATTTTTGTTCATCTTTGTAAAGGGATTTTAAAACTATGCACACGAGTCCAAGACTCTCTGAGAGGTCCACCCAAACTCATGACCTTAAGAATTATAATATTAATAATAAGAGATGTATATGATTTAAAAAGTCAACAGTTAATGAATTTATATCAATAGACGACTATTGAAATTACTATTTTTCTGATTTTCCAGAATTATTTAGACATTTATTGTAAACACACACACAGGTATTGCTCCAAAGTTTATCTTTTTTTTTTCTCCTAAAATGCATTTATTCTATCACATTCAACTCACATGTGGAGGGATACTGTGACATGATGAATTGGAACTATATCTGTACACACATTGTAATGTTTCCTATTCAAGATGGTAAATGTCTATTTGAACAATTTAAATATTTTTGGGAAATAAAGCTGTTGTTGGGTATCTAAAAAAACTTGTTGGCTGATTTATTACACATTCATAATACAATGTACCTCTCAATTTCATATATGAGGCCATACAGTAACTCCATAATGATCATGCTGTTACTTTGACTCCATCTTGTAGTGGAATTATGTCTGAGTTACAAGTATACAGTATCTCCAAGACACAACAATCACTTACATGTGATTAAGCAATGAATCATCTAGCTGGTACCACTATCATTCACATTTACCAAGGAACATGTTGCAATAGTAATTTCAACTAAGCTTCCGGAGGACCTATAATCCTTTCACTCCCTCCTCTCTACCTTCTGTTCCTCTGTATTTTCTGCTAAAGACATTTTCTATCGCTCTAAATTTCAAGCTTCTCCCTCTAACCCTAGGAGTCTCTTTTCCACCTTCTCCTTCCTCCTTAATCATCCACATATTCTCACTACTGGTGCCCCCCAGGGCTAGGTTCTAGGTCCTCTCCTCTTCTCTCTAAACACCAAGTCACTTGGCTCCGAAATATATTCTCACATGGTGTCTCCTATCATTGGTATGCGGATGACACTCAAATACTTTTCTCCATCCCCCCTTCTGACACCCAGGTGGCGACACGACATCTCCACTTGGATGTCGGCCCACCACCTCAAGCTCAACCTCGGCAAGACGGAGCTGCTCTTCCTCCTGGGGAAGACCTTCCCGCTCTAAGACCTCTCCATCACGGTTGACTCCACGGTGTCCCCTCCCAGAGTGAAAATAACCTTGGTGTGACCCTGGACCCTGCCGTTCTCTGCAAACATTAAAGCCGTGACTTTCTCCTGCAGATACATACTCTACAACATCCGTAGAGTACGACCCTACCTAACACAGGAAGCGGCGCAGGTCCTAATCCATGCACTTGTAATTGCCCATCTGGGTTACGACAACTCACTGTTGGCTGGGCTCTTCGCATGTGCCATCAAACCCATGCAATTTATCGAGAATGTTGCAGCCCACCTGGTGTTCAGCCTTTCCAAGTTCTCCCATGTCATCTCGCTCCTCCGCACACTCCACTGGCTTCCAGTCGAAGCTTGCATCCACTACAAGACCATGGTACTTGCCTACGGAGCAGCAAGAGCAACTGCTCCTCATTACCTTCATGCTATGTTCAAACCCTACACCCCAAACTGAGTACTCTGTCCTGCTACCACTTGGCCCTCCCACCCCTATGGAAGGACAGCTCCCACTCAACCCAGTCAAAGCGCTTCGTTGTCCTGGCACCACAATGGTGGAATCAGTTCCCCCTTAAGATAGGACAGCAGAGTCCCAGCCCATCTTCTAAAAACATCTTAAACCCTACTTCTTCAAAGAGTATCTTAAATAATCCCACAGCAACCCCCCCTCGCACCCCCTCCTCACCTCACCCCCATTTTTTTAAGCAGAACATTTTTATTTTGTGAACTAACACTCGCACTTGACTCTTTTCCTTCTTACTTGCTCAATTTGCTGATAGCTATGTTGAGGAAAAATTTACTTACCATGACTGTGATATGTGGGTTACATTTTTTGACCCCTTTTTCTCGCAAATTTCATGGTATCCAATTGATAGTTACAGTCTTGTCTCATCGCTGCAACTCCCGTACGGAATCAGGAGAGGCGAAGGTCGAGAGCCGTGCGTCCTCCAAAACACAACCAAGCCGCACTGCTTCTTGACACAATGCCTGCTTAACCTGGAAGCCAGCCACACCAATGTGTCGGAGGAAACACATACCTAGCTATCTTTATATGAATGCACTAACTATAAGTCGCTCTGGATAAGAGCGTCTGCTAAACAACTTAAATGTAAAGTGTTCATGTTTAGGTGGCATGGTATTGCTCTACTATGGCTGGTTAAATCGATGCCAATTTGAAAATGCAATGTTATATTGAAAGGCGAAATTGCATTTATATTTTCATATCATTGCGCATTTAATCCGATAAACCATGGTTTGTACCTTTGCTGGCTTTTTGACTCCCCCATAAGCTATGGTGTGCAGGTACAGTATGTCTATTGCACTTTGCTGGCTCTTTGGCACTCCAATAAACTATTGTGTGCAAGTACCGCAATTGCACCACGTCAGTATACATTTATTTTCCTAGATGCTTCTCTTGTGATATTTTGTGGTTGGCCTCCCCCACATTGCCTTTACATTTCAATCGCACTGTTAAACTGAACCTCTGCGATTCAGATTGATTAGAGCCCTTCATCTCAGTTTAAGGAACTGTATTGTGGTCATCCATGGCTTCCTGTTTCACTGGGGTATAAAAATTAGGTAACACGCATGTACAATCCATTTGTCATCCATTACCACGGGGAAAGGCAAAAATCTTTCAAACAAAGAGACAAATTGTTGTTGACCTTCATAAAAATCCGGCAATGGTGTCAAGGGTGTGCGTACTGGTAGCGGAGTCAGGTGCAGGAGAGCAGAGAGTTGTGAACAGGTGCACACTTTATATAGGCAGGAGAAACCAACAGACGGACACCACTGCGTCAAAACCTCCAGCCAATTGGCAAAAGTGCAAAACGAGCAAACAGTCACAATAATTATGTTCAAACAAATAAACATACCTCGTGACAAAACACGGAATAATATGAACACCAGTCTGGTGAGTCAAACATGACACGTAACACAAACAATATCACACAAAGACATGAGGGGGAACAGAGGAATAAATACATGCAGTGTGATTGGGAAATGCAATCCAGGTGTGCAAAACAAGACAACACAAATGGATCAATGAAAAATGGAGCGGCGATGGCTCGAAAGCCGGTGACGTCGACCGCCGAAGGCCGGCAGATAAAGGAGAGGAGCCAACTCCGGCAGAAGTCGTGACAAATGGGTTACAAAACAATAGCTAAAAAACAAAATACCACTTACCACTATTAGGGCAATATGATGGCACCTCGTCTCAAACTCCTACAAAACATTGAGGTTTCTACTTTTTCTAGTGTTCTCTCATTTTCTTACTCAGTTGTTTCGTGCATTACTTCATACACCCAGGAAAAGATGTTGGAATATGAAGCACTGGGTGCTCACCGTCCACCCGGCCTTCTCGGGCTGCCTCGGAGAGAGAAAAAGGAGACACCGACAGAGTAGCAGACGTGTCGGGGTCTTAGTGAGATTAAGACGCTGGGCGACCTGTCCTTCATTACCGAGAATACTACTCGCCAATGTTCAATCATTAATTAATAAACTTGATGAACTCAGAGTGAGGATCTCCTTCCAGAGGGACATTGGATTCTGCAACATACTTCTGAGACTTGGCTTTCCTCTGAACATTCAGTGGGTTTTACAGTTTTTCTAGCGGATAGGAAGCAGGCTCTCTGGCAAGAACAAAGGCGAGGGGCTCTGCTTTATGACCAACAACGTGTGGTGCTATGGGGTTAACGCACAGGAACTTGCGAGCTTCTGCTCTCCTGACTTGGAATACTTGATTCAGAGTGTTTAATAGTCACATGTATAGGGTTGCAGGTGTGATAGCACCACAGACAGATCTCCCACCAAGTAAAATCGGGGGCCGAACCAGCGACCTCTCGGCCACCAGCCCAAGCTCCTAACTGCCAGGCCAGCAACCTCCAAGATCCCCCTCACAGTTCCCCAGAGAGCTGCTTCTCAACCATCCAAGACTCCCCCACAGTCCCCCCCCTGAAAAAACTCCCCCTCCACTCCACTCCACTCCACTCCCCGTCCCCAAACCCCACGGAAGACGTGTGTAAGTCATTCAAATGTATTAACCCTCGCACATCCTCATCGATGGGGCTGCTGTGGAGACGGTCAAAAATGTTTTTTTACATTTTTTACATTTTAGCAAATGTATTGAAAGTGAAATACAGAAATATCTTATTTACATAAGTATTCACACCCCTGAGTCAATACTTTTTAGAAGCACCTTTGGCAGCGATTACAGCTGTGAGTCTTTCTAGGTATTTCTCTAAGAGCTTCCCACACCTGGATTGTGAAACATTTGCCCATTATTCTTTTCAAAATTAATCAAGCTCTGTCAAATTGGTTGTTGATCATTGCTAGACAACCATTTTCAGGTCTTGCCATAGATTTTCAAGTAGATTTAAGTCAAAACTGTAATGTACCACTCAGGGACATTTACTGTGTTCTTGGCAAGCAACTCCAGTGTAGCTTTGGCCTTGTGTTTTAGGTTATTGTCCTGCTGAAAGGTGAATTCATCTCCCAGTGTCTGGTGGAAAGCAGACAACCAGGTTTTCCTCTAGGATTTTGCCTGTGCTTAGCTCCCTTCCGTTTCTTTTTTATCCAGAAAAGCATACCCGTAGCATGATGCAGCCACCACTATGCTTGACAATATAGAGAGCGGTACTCAGTAATGTGTTATATTTTCCCCAAAAAGTTTGTTTTACCGCATTTTTTGCAGTATTACTGTAGTGCCTTGTGGCAAACAGGAAGCATGTTTTGGAATATTTTTATTCTTTACAGTCTTCCTTCTTTTCACTTTGTGGAGTAACTACAATGTTGTTGATCCATCCTCAGTTGCTTTCTCCTATCACAGTCATTAAACACGACCAATAGGCAACCTTCTTTGCGAGGCATTGGAAAACCTCCCTGGTCTTCTCCTGGTTTTTGCCCCATGTGACGTATTTGGCTTTCCCATTTAATCTACAGTAATGGGAAGATATGACAAAAGTCCTTCCAACAAAAGCCTACATGTGTCAGCCTTCCAACCAGGGCCAGACAGCTCATTAGGCAGCCGGTTATGGCGACAGAACGAAAAGGGCGGCATTTTCAGAGCTAAACTGACCAATTTGTATTTATTTAACTTGGCAACTTAGTTAAGAACAAATTCTTATTTAAAATGACGGCCTAACCCGGCCAAACCCTAACCCGGATGACGCTGAGCCAATTGGGCGCTGCCCCAAGCTTGGCCAGTTGTGATACAGCCTGGAATTGAACCAGGGTCTGTAGTGATACCTCTAGCACTAAGATGCAGTGCCTTAGCCCGCTGCACCACTTGGGTGCCCAAGACACACTTCCAACAGCACATTAAACCTCACATAATTTTGCCCAAAAACAATGACAAATTCTCTCAACCAGTGGCATATGGGCTTTTTAGGTGAGCGCTGATGCCACCCTATGATAAGCAGTGACCACTTTGTCATAGGCAGGGATGCAATATATTTATCTTGTCCATTCCCAGTGTGCCTCTCCAGGGTGCTGTTGGAGAGACGTCACTGCTGAGCTCCACCAACATTTCGTCCAAAAATGTATCTAACATAAATAATGTAGCAGATATAGGATAAGGTAGAATGAGTATGTGGCCTTTTCTGTAGCCTACAGGCTGGAGATAAAATGTATGACAATGTAATGAGATGGAAACTTTTTAAATCCTACAGGATTCTCTGATCAAATGGCCTAACCTATATGTCGCCAAATTAAAAAAAAGATGCGCTGAAATGTTAACATATCCTAAAATTAGGACAGGTCAAAATATAATGGACAATATGGAATGGACAATCAGGCTACTCACAACTGCTGTCCAGGAGTTTCATCCCAAGGGCAACATTTTAATGATCAGTGGTTTCAAGTTTGTATCCGTACATTTTTCACGAGCTGATCATAGTGAAAAATAAAATAATTCTGCTTTTCCCGCTGTGTAAACACATTGCAAATAGGCTCAGGATAACTCTGATATTCAGACCTTAAATAGCTAAATTGATAAGTCACAGGAATCAGGACTAATAAAGTCAATGCTTCACAAACTGGTGGGCCTGTGGGCCTACCACATGAACATTGACACCAATAATCAACTAATCATGATCTTCAGTTTAGAATGCAATTAGTTTCATCAGCTGTGTTAACTAGGGATGGGGAAGTGTGACACCACACTGGAGTTGCCTATCCCTGCTGTACCTCAGTAAGCACGTCAGCTGTGTTAACTAGGGATGGGGAAAGTGTGACACCACACTGGAGTTGCCTATCCCTGCTGTACCTCAGTAAGCACGTCAGCTGTGTTAACTAGGGATGGGGAAAGTGTGACACCACACTGGAGTTGCCTATCCCTGCTGTACCTCAGTAAGCACGTCAGCTGTGTTAACTAGGGATGGGGAAAGTGTGACACCACACTGGAGTTGCCTATCCCTGCTGTACCTCAGTAAGCACGTCAGCTGTGTTAACTAGGGATGGGGGAAAGTGTGACACCACACTGGAGTTGCCTATCCCTGCTGTACCTCAGTAAGCACGTCAGCTGTGTTAACTAGGGATGGGGGAAAGTGTGACACCACACTGGAGTTGCCTATCCCTGCTGTACCTCAGTAAGCACGTCAGCTGTGTTAACTAGGGATGGGGGAAAGTGTGACACCACACTGGAGTTGCCTATCCCTGCTGTACCTCAGTAAGCACGGACCGATGCTGGTACCTTTTGGATGTCTTTTTTGGTGCAGTCCTGACCAGCCTTGATTTCCACATCCACGGAGGTTGTTTTTTGGTCCGATCTGGACCAAGTCTGAACCAATCATAGACATCTATGTTTGGTTCAGATTTTGTCCGGTCTGGACTAGCCTTGATTTGACCCAAACATTAACGTCTAGGAATTTTTTCAACTTTCATTCCGAAACAAAAACTAAACTGATTTCAACGTCTGAAAAAAACATACACCTATTTTCCCCTTTCATTCAGAACCTAAATTTAACCTAACTTTTACATCTGGAAAAAAATGCTATTTTTTTACATCTTTCAACGTAATTTTGCTTACTGGGACTATTCTTGTAGGGGCAGCAATTTTTTGGTCTAGCCTAGGGCGGCAGAACGGCCCAGTCCTGCTTCCAACCTAGTGTCACGTTCGTCGTAACAAGGAGACCAAGGCGCAGCGTGATATGAATACATCTTCTTTTAATAAACGAAGAACACTTAACTATACAAAACGAACGTGACTCTATACAACACGAGTGCTGAAACAGGCACATAGACAATAACTCACCAAATACCCAAGGAATATGGCTACCTAAATATGGTCCCCAATCAGAGACAACGATAAACAGCTGCCTCTGATTGAGAACCAATCTAGGCAACACAGACTAGAAACAACCCCATAAACATACAAGAACCCAGGACAGGACAAAAACACATCACACTCGTCACACCCTGACCTAACCAAAATAATAAAGAAAACAAAGAATATTAAGGTCAGGGAGTGACAGTAACCCATACATATATGGGAGGGTCTGGGTGGGCATCTAACCTTGGAGGTTTCGGTTCTGGACACCGCCCCCCTTCTTTACACTGAGGGCTGGGGACCGTCGCTGGAGACCCCGGGCTGGGGACCGTCGTGGGAGGTTCCGGACTGTAGCCTGTCGTGGGAGGTTCCGGACTATGGCCCATCATGGGAGGTTCCGGTCAGGGTACTGTCGCCGGACGCTCTGGACTGGGTACTGTCGCCGGACGCTCTGGACTGGCGAGGCACACTGTAGGCCTAGTGCGTGGTGCCGGCACTGGTGGTACCGGGCTGGGGACACGCACCTCATGGCGAGTGCGGGGAGGAGGAACAGGGAGTACTGGACCCTGGAAGCACACTGAAGGCCTGGTGCCGGAACTGGTGGTACCGGGCTGGGGACACGCACCTCAGGGCGAGTGTGGGGAAGAGGAACAGGGTGTACTGGACTGTGGAGGTGCACTGGAGGTCTGGAGTGTAGAGCTGACACAACCCGCCCTGGCTGAATGTTTATTTTCGCCCTGCATTTGCTGGCACAGAACGCACTGTGAAGAAACTTAACAAACTATACAAAACGAACGTGACGCTATGAAATACGAGTGCTGAAACAGGCAACTACACATGGACAATAACCCACCAAAAACCCAAGGAATATGGCTACCTAAATATGGTCCCCAATCAGAAACAACGATAAACAGCTGCCTATGATTGAGAACCAATCTAGGCAACCATAGACAAACACCTAGACTTGAAACAACCCCATAAACATACAAAAACCCTAGACAGCACAAAAACACATATATCACCCTCGTCACACCGTGACCTAACCAAAATAATAAAGAAAACAAAGAATACTATGGTCAGGGCGTGACACCTAGGCTATCTGAGATAATCTAAAGAAGTTTCAGGGCTTCCAACTTTTGACAAAGGTTTGGAGTGAGATTTGCTATGTGAATTTCATTGCTCAATGGCACAACCCCTAGACGGGGTTCTGGGTGTCCTCTCCCAGGAAAACTGTACTGTTTTAAAGCTCATTTCCTGCAATTCTACATATTCTGACATGGTTTAAGCCTATGACCAGGGTGGAAAATAAAAAAATAAAATCCAGAGGTCAGGTGTATTTAGGACGACTGTTACTTTGAGTATGCTAATATTTGTACTCTACATATTTTTTTGGGGGGTGGTTTGAAACTTCCTTCAGACAGTAATTAAATGAGCTGGGGAGACAGGAAAATGGGAGAAACAGTAGAATGCAGGGATTGATCCCTGGTGAAAAGCTGTATGTGACAGGGAGTGTTACCACTACACCAAAGCTCTGCACAAGAATGACTGATATTAACAATTGATGGCATTGGGTAACCAAATCATATTCTCCTCAATATTCAGTTGAGTTATGCCTACTAGTTGAAGATCCTTGCCATCATATTACTCTACAGAGACTAAATATTATGCATTTGTGAGTTGTGAGTCTCCCTAAAATGTTGAAAATGATATTTGATTCCTGGAGCATTTAATATCCAAAGCTTATTTCTATGACTTATTCTAAACTGTCCATGAATGGCTGAAATAATACATAGCCTCATATAATATATTTTGTAAATACATAGTAGGCATATCAGATTTTAAATATGTGAATTCACTGGCAACATTGGAAAGAAGTGGAATAATAAAACAAGTGTGGGGAATAACAGTAGTGTAGCTGACAAGCACAGTAATTACCCTATATTGTTACCCTATAGAATCCCCCATTGTTAAGAATGAGAATTGTTCCACTGATCAGACTAAATCAAGCAAGTAAATCAAGCAAAGCCCCATTTACTACCCACCACTGCAACCTGTATGCTCTCCTTGGCTGGCCCTCGCTTCATATTCATCGCCAAACCCACTGGCTCCAGGGCATCTATAAGTCTTTGCTAGGTAAACCCCCACCTTATCTCAGCTCACTGGTCACCATAGCAGCACCATAGCAGCAACCAGTTCTCTGCTGCCAATGACTGGAACGAATTGCAAAAATCACTGAAGCTGGAAACTTATATCTCCCTCTCTAACTTTAAGCATCAGCTGTCAGAGCTGCTTACCGATCACTGGACCTGTACAAAGCCAATCTGTAAATAGCACACCCAACTACCTCATCCCCATATTGTTATTTATCTTCTTGCTCTTTTGCACTCCAGTATCTCTAGTTGCATATCATCATCTGCACATCTATCACTCCAGTGTTAATGCTCAATTGTAATTATTTTGCCTCTATGGCCTATTTATTGCCTACCTCCCTACATTTGCACACACTTTGTGCAAATGTAGAAACTCCAGTTAATAGTCCTGCACCCAAAAAGACACAGAAAGAATTGTCTTTGCGCGAACTACAGGTCAACATAATCTATGCTGTCTCTGCAAAGATAAACTAAAGAGCCAATGGTCTGGAGAAAATGATACACGAAAACACTATTGTTTTTGTTGACCTCGAGACCTCTTTGACTCATGCACATGAGTATCGAAGAGCGTAAACATGCAAACACTGAAACCTCTGATAAATGCACTACACAGGATAAGACCTCCGGAGGAACATCTGGCAGAACGCCCAAAATATGTTTTTTAAATTAAAATAGGAGACAGAGACAGTCACATGTAGGAACCAAATCATGTCTATGTACAGTAGGTTTAGCTAGCAGTAAGGAACACTCTTTTGGAGCTCACTTCAGACCGGTACTTATGCATCTAAGCTTAACTGTGACCTCTCCAGCTTGCTGACAATAAAGAGTGATTCATTCGATATCGACTTTGAGTGTCCTGTGTAAGATTTTCCACAACACATTCATATGGCTGACTATAAGAATGTGCAAAAATGATAAGAAATGCTCTGGTGGTTATTGGAAATTAAATATCTCATTGTTATTGCATGATGATTTATAAAATGTGATTAAGAATATAATTTATGTTTACAGGAATTGAACTACCTCTAATGCAGAATATGGGAAATATTGGGAACTGCTAAGATTTTAAATCCGCTCAGCCTGTATTACTTATGGAAAAGGGCTTGCTGGGGTTTGAGGTAGCTGATATCTCTGAGAAAATTGTTGATATCACAGAGATTGAGCATCATGATCTTAATGATAAAGCTAAATTGAATGATTTACAGAATCAACTAGATACATTTTATGAGAAAATGGCTAGAAGAGCCTTCATAAGATCCAGAAAACAATGTCTTGAAAAAAGCGAAAAGAACAGTAGATACTTTTTTAATTTGGAAAAGAGGAGAGGGGAACTCAACACACTTCGGAAGCTTAAGATTAATGGGGTAACCTCTGAGGATAGAGAGTTGTTATCAGACTTTACCAACAAGTTTTATGAGAATCTTTACTCCTTAGATAACAGTTTGAGTGACTAATGATCTCCTTGATTCTATAGAGAATGTTAACTCGATTAGGAAAGAGTTCAGTCGGTCTTGTTGTCAAGATTTATCCATTATGGACATCCAATATGGGGTTGCTTAATTAAAAAATAACTAATTTACAGGTTGTGATAGATTAACCTCTGTATTTTACAAAACCTCTGAAGAAATAGCAACATGTTTACTTGAAACCTTTAAGCAGGCTATAAAGAAGGGAGAACTACCTGCCTCTCTGGAGGAAGGGGTTATTACTCTTATACCTAAACCAAACAAGGATCTCTTAATTATTGATAATTGCCATCCAATCACACTCCTAAATAATGACTAGAAAATTATAGCCTCAATCTTTGCGAAAAGGTTAAAGACGTGCTTGAATGATCTGGTTGATGAATTTCAATCAAAGTTATGAAAGGGCACAATACATCTAATAATCTGAGGCTGGTGTTAGATTTGGTTGAGTATTGTGATCTATTGGATGACTTCTCTGTTATCTTATTTCTGGATTTTCAGAAAGCGTTTGATACCTTAAGTCACAATTTTATCTTTGATCGTCTTACGCATTTGAAGTGTGCTAGTTTTTTGTTGATGATGCTATTAGAACTCTGTATAATGGTGGCAATAGCTGAATCAAACTCTCATGGAATATCCTCAAGGTTTAACATTTACAAAGGAATACGACAAGGTTGTCCAATTCCACCTTATATTTTTGTTAGTAGCTCAAATCTTATGCTCCTTAGTTTATCAAAGTCAATTTGAAGGCATTACATTCCAGGCCAGAGAGAACAAGATATCCCAACTGGCGGATGACACCTCACTCTCTTTGAAAAATGTGTCACAAACTAGATTAGCATTGGATATTGTGAAGCAGTTCTCCAAAATCTCAGGTTTGCTATTAAATCTTTCCAAATGTGAGATGTTTGTTCTGAAAGGAGCTGTCAATCCATCAGATTGTAACATCTCTGATAAATATACTGTAACCTACCTCAGTGTAAAGATCACCAAAAATGTTAAGGCTCTGAATGATCTTCATTTGAATCCTGTAACTGAATCTACAAATCTATCAAAAATAAATTATCCTCATGGTTAGGGAGGGATTTTATCCTAAGCTGAGGGGCTATCGATTGACACTCAAATCCACTTGTTGTACCTTAGATAGGCCATTGTACAACTTCATATGGAAAAACAAGCCACATAAGATAAAAATAGATGTTATCATCAACAGGGTTTGTGATGGCGGTCTAAATGTCTTAGACTTCAATCTCTTTTATCAGATATCAAAAGTCACCTGGGTTAAAAGGCACTTTAAAAAATCCTCGTAGTTTCTGGAATATTATACCTCATTTTGTTTTTCAGAAGCTCGGAGGGCTTAATTTTTTACTACAATGTCCCTATATTGTGGGTAAACTTCCTGTGAAATTGGCGGCTTTTCACAAGCAGGCTTTAATGTGCTGGCCTTTGCTGTATAAACACAACTTTCACCTCATAAATGATTTTATGGAATAATGGGTCAATATTACATAGAAACAAGATGTTATTTTACCGTAACTGGTTCTCGAAAAACATTGTCATTGTCAGATAATTAGTTAATATTTGTGTAAATCTATTGATGTGGAGAGAATTTATGTAAAGTTACAACTTTGAGGTTTCAAGCAGGGACAATTATACCTAGTGAGAAAATCTTTACTTCAGAATAATGCTTATTTTGGAACATCTCCTATTGTAAGTGATATCCAGGTGAATGGCATAGGTTTACTAGATAAGAAATTCAACAATTGTTTAGTAAGGGATATTTTCTACAGAAATTCTATTCCTTCTGCTATATTTTTTTGGGCATCATCGTTTGATGTAAACTGGCGCCGTGCTTGGCTCACTCCACACACATTTATGGTGACCAATAAAGTAAAGGAGATCTCCTTTAAGATTATCCATAGATTCTACTAGTGTAATAGTTTGATTTCTAAATATATACCTGATGTTAACATAGAATACAGTTTTTGTGAACTAGAAACAGAATCTATTGAACACTTACTCTGTAATTGTTTACATAGTGAGCTGTTCTGGACTGATGTAAAACTATATATTGTCAAGAAAATGCATACAACCATTGAAATATCTAAGTTTGACATATTATTTTACTACACTGATTCCACAATTGAATGTCAGTATGTGATAAATCTCTTTATTTTATTAGGAAAACACAAATCAAAATGTATGTAGAAAAAGTCCCTTTAATTTTTTTTTTATTCTGATTTGAAAAACGATTTAGAATCATTAAAACGTATACAAAAAATGTATTCACTACATGTCTATTTTTTTCACTTTTTTTTTATTTTTAAATTTCACCTTTATTTAACCAGGTAGGCTAGTTGAGAACAAGTTCTCATTTACAACTGCGACCTAGCCAAGATAAAAGAAAGCAGTGCCACACAAACAACACAGAGTTACACATGGAATAACAAACATATAGTCAATAATACAGTAGAAGAAGTCTATATACAGTGTGTGCAAATGAGGTAAGATAAGGGAGGTAAGGCAATGAATAGGCCATAGTGGCTAAATAATTACAATATAGCAATTAAACACTGGAGTGATACATGTGCAAAAGATGAGTGTGCAAGTAGAGATACTGGGGAGCAAAGGAGCTAAATAAATCAAGTAAATTTGATATGATATAATGTGGATTTGTATTATTCTTATGTTTTTGTCTTCCATATTTCTTTGTGTAATTCCTCTGTTTTTCGTGTTTTTTACGTGTTACTGTTAAATAAAAAATATACAACATTTAAAAAATGCCGCTCTAATCTTAAGGGGCGTTTCTTTAAAATACGTGGTGGCACGACTGGCCAATGACAGACCCTGATGTTAAATACAGGCGAAGATGTTCCGATTTCAGAACGATTTAGAGCACAGTTGAAAAGTTAATACGCGGACTATAATGGACTAATTAGACAAATTAAAGCAGTAATTTTCAATGCGTGAGATAAAACGTGTGTCTCCCGGCCAATGCTTGAGAGTTGGCAGCTCGGGGGAAGGCTAGGGCTACAGTAACATAACCTATACGGAGGCTATGATATCTCAAGTAGTGGCACTCATAAAAATAGCTTTACACTGAATTCTGATGACAGGACAACCTGAGCATAAAAGGTAGGCAAGATCTATCATTGATACCTAGCTAAGTTGTTTTCAGCCGATTTACAGTAATGTCAACGCCATCACTTTTATTTTATATTCCGTGAACTGATGGAGATGAAATGGTTGAACTTGGTTTGTAGTTTCATTCTAAGAGAGCAAGGGGGATTTACTTGAAAGACGTGTAGCCAAGCAACGTTACTGTTAGGGGCTCTCATTTCACTCTAATGGATTGATTTCATATCGAGGTAAATCGCGTGCATAAGAGTTTGCACTCGACTCAAAGTCCTGATATTACCAGCTAATATGTTTGACATGCCTTAATAGTGAGAAAAAACCATGGCGGTTAGTCAACCTAAAAGGGAAACTGAAAACCGGTTTGAACATTGCACGCCCGACGTTAGTTGTGGGGAAGTGGGCATGGTTTCTAACCCAGGGGCCTCTGAAAACCCGCCAAGGGCTGACAACTATCTCAAGTTTTTGTGACACAAGAGAGGAGTTGCAACATTTATCCAATAACCCCCCTCCCCCATAAAGTTATGAGTTTATTAAAAAGTAATATCGACGTCATTTTTAATTACGTAGACTAAGAAGCAAAATTCAGTTTAATGTCAAAATAATAATTATTCCAGATCATTTTCCATCAATGGATTTCGATTTGACTTGTTTTGACAGCTATGATTAAGTAAAAGGCCCTAGGAATTGTGGTATATGGCTTTTAAATCCATTTGCCAGCTCCAGGTAGGCTACACAAGTGGCACAAATTTATTTGCAATGACTCCAGTGATATCGATATTTATATCGATATTTCAATATATTTATTGTATCAAATTGTAGGTTACAGTAGCCTGCCATGGCATAGAAATTAATAGCCTACTTGATGGCCAATATATGCAAATGTAGCCTATTATTCTCCACATTTAATGTAATTTTCAATGTGGACTTTTTCCCATAACACAAGCACGCGAGGGAGTTCCATAACTTCAATTTCAAATTTCTACTCGCGATGCGCTCTAGACCTTAGAACTGAGTATAAGTAAAACCCTTTCCTTGACACTGTTATCCATGAGAAAAGTCGAAATTAGAATGCAGTTCACTTCAAACCACCTCAGAGAGAATTTATCTAACGAGCTGTAGTGCGCCTAAAGTCGTTTTCCAATGCTTTGTCACCGTTATCAGTTCTAGCGCGTTAATGTTTTATGACCATTCTAAATAGACTACCTACAACTGGTAAAAAGTTGTCACGACGTGCGTGCTGCTCTGCGACACAGCTACCTACCTCTGCTGTAGCACTCGTTCAACCAGTGCTCTCAACGCACACACACCCCTCCGGCCCTCATCCTCTCCACCATTCAATTCAAATGGCTTTATTTAAAGCAACTGAAAATGTAATAAACAAAATTGAAATAAACAATATAAAATTAACAGTAAACATTACAACCACGAGTTTCAAAGGAATAGATATATTTCAAATGTCATATTATGGCATTCACTCACCTACTTGTTCACTCACAGCCTGTTCAATTCCTGATAAGCAGCAGTAGGTCATGGTGATATATATTACTATTGTAGCTGGAAATGGCAGAAAAAAATGGATATCTACATAGGCGTACAGAGGCCCATTATCAGCAACCATCGCTCCTGTGTTTCAATGGCACATTGTGTTAACTAATCCAAGTTGAGCATTTTCAAAGGCTAATTGATCATTAGAAAACCCTTTTGCAATTATGTTAGCACAGCTGAAAAATGTTGGGCTGATTTTAAAAAAGCAATAAAACTGGCCTTTAGACTAGTTGGGTATCTGGAGCATCAACATTAGTGGGTTCGATTACAGGCTCAAAATGGACAGAAACAAATAACTTTCTTCTGAAACTCGTCAGACTATTCTTGTTCTGAGAAATGAAGGCTATTCCATGGGATAAATTGCCAAGAAACTGAAGATCTCATACAACGCTTTGTACTATTCCCTTCACATAACAACGCAAACTGGCTCTAACCAGAATAGAAAGTGAGCAAGAGATATGAGCAAGAGGACAAGTACTGAGCAAGAGGACAAGTACATTAGTGTCTAGTTTGAGAAACAGACGCCTCACAAGTCCTCAACTGGCAGCTTCATTAAATAGTACCGGCAAAACTCCGGTCTCAATGTCAAAAGTGAAGAGGCGACTCCGGGATGCTGGCCTTCTAGGCATTCTTTTAAAGGTCAATACTCAAAACTTGATTACTTGGTTTGAAGTTGCTTAGAGATTATTTGGACATGAAATTCAGAGTATGCAACCTGGGGGACATTGAATTAAATTGTGTTTTGGTTAGAAAATGCTAATGTTAATGGTTGGTGGCAGTGTCAATAAACTTTGATCAGTGCGGAGAACAAATTTGCCTGACCAGTCTGAAGTGTCTCCACTCCAATCATGAGGGGGGATTCTTTACAAACGTGCATCCAATCGCCTTAGTCCGAGACCCTTACTAAACCAAACTCCAATCTGCAGCGGGAACAAAATGAGGATCTCTCCCGGGTGATGCCACAGTTAAAATGCTTGTGATGTACAACTGCAAATCAAATTTGATTGGTCACATACACATGGTTAATAGATGTTAATGCGAGTGTAGCAAAATGTTTGTGCTTCTAGTTCCGACCATGCAGTCGGAACATATTTGCAAACAACAGCTGGTGCACGAAATCTAAGGAAGTCTCTAGATTTTGCTCGCCTGAAGTAGAGTATATTGTAATAAACTGCAGGCCACACTACTTGCCTAGAGAGTTCTCAGCTATACTTTTCGTGGCTGTTTATTTTCCACCACAGACAGATGCTGGCACTAAGACCGCTGAGACTTCAATATTCCAAGGTAAGAGGTTTTAGGTTGTAGTTAATATAGTATTTATAGGACTATTTCTCTCTATACCATTTGTATTTCATATACATTTGACTATTGGATGTTCTTATAGGCACTATAGTATTGCCAGTGTAACAGTATAGCTTCCGTCCCTCTCCTCGTCCCTAACTTGGCTCGAACCAGGAACACATTGACAACAGCCACACTCGAAGCAGCGTTACCCATGCAGAGCAAGGGGAACAACCACTCCAAGTCTCAGAGCGAGTGACGTTTGAAACGCTATTAGTGCGCACCCCACTAACTAGCTAGCCATTTCACATCGGTTACACCAGCCATTAGGCTAATAGGCTTGAAGTCATAAACAGCGCTGTGCATGCGAAGAGCTGCTGGCAAAACGCACAAAAGTGCTGTTAGAATGAATGCTTACGAGCCTGCTGCTGCCTACCATCACTCAGTCAGACTGCTCTATCAAATCATAGACTTAATTATAACATAATAACACACAGAAATACGAGCCTTTGGCATTAATATGGTCAAACTATCATTTTGAAAACAAAACTTTATTATTTCAGTGAAATACGGGACCGTTCGGTATTTTATCTAAAGGGTGGCATCCCTAAGTCTAAATATTCTTGTTACATTACACAACCTTCAATGTTATGTCATAATTATGTACAATTCGGGCAAATTAGTTCGCAATGAGCCAGGCGGCCCAAACTGTTGCATATACCCTGACTCTGCGTGCAATGAACGCAAAAAACACTAGTAATATCATCAACCATGTGTAGTTATAACTAGTGATTATGATTGATTGTTTTTTATAAGATAAGTTTAATGCAAACTAGCAACTTACCATGGCTTACTGCATTTGCATAACAGGCAGTCTCCTCGTGGAGTGCAACGAGAGGCAGGTGGTTATAGCGTTGGACTAGTTAACTGTAAGGTTGCAAGATTGGTTCCCCCGAGCTGACAAGGTTAAACTCTGTCGTTCTGCCCCTGAACAAGGCAGTTAACCCACTCTCCCTAGGCCGTCATTGAAAATAAGGATGTGTTTATAACTGACTTGCCTAGTTAAATAAAGGCATAAAAAATATTTCAAAAATCGGCCCCCAAAAATACCCATTTTCGATTGTTATGAAAATTTGATTTCGACCCTAATTAATCGGCCATTCCGATTAATCAGTCGACCTCTAATACATACAATGTCTCTATTCTCTCAAGGCTTAAATATCCTTCTGTCTCCCCGTCATCTACACTGATTGAAGTGGTTTTAACAGGTGACATCAATACGGATTCATAGGTTTCACCTGGATTCACCTGGTCAGACAATGTCATGGAAGAGTAGGTCTTCTTAACCTTTTGGGGATAGGGGGCAGCATTTTCACTTTTGGATGAATAGCGTGCCCAGAGTGAACTGCCTCTTACTCTGTCCCAGATGCTAATATATGCATATTATTATTAGTATTGGATAGAAAACACTCTGAAGTTTCTAAAACTGTTTGAATGATCTCTGTGAGTATAACAGAACTCATATGGCAGGCAAAAACCTGAGAAAAAAATCCAACCAGGAAGTGGGAAATCTGAGGTTTGTAGTTTTTCAACTCAGCCCCCATTGAAGATACAGTGGGATATTGGTTATGTTTCACTTCCCAAGGCTTCCACTAGATGTCAACAGTATTTAGAACCTATTTTGAGGATTCTACTCTTAAGGGGCTCATAAGAGCTCTTTGAGTGAGTGGTCTGGCAGAGTGCCACAGCCTCAGTCTGGCGCGCTCACGTGAAAGGTAGCTACGTTCCACTTAATTTGCATAGACAAAGGAATTGTCCGGTTGGAACATTAATGAAGTTGTATGTTAAAAACATCCTAAAGATTGATTCCATACTTAGTTTGGCATGTTTCTACGGGCTGTAACGGAACTTTTTGAACTTTTCGTCCAACGTTTGGCGCGACCTGAACACGCTTTTGGATTTGTTTACCAAATACCCTAACAAAAGAAGATATTTGGACATAACTGATGGACATTATTGAACAAATCAAACATTTATAGTGGAACTGGGATTCCTGGGAGTGCATTGATGAAGATCATCAAAGGTAAGTGAATATTTAAAATGCTATTTCTGAGTAATGTTGACTACCCAATATGGCGGGTATCTTTTTGGCAGCTTTGTTGTCTAAAGGCTGTACTCAGATTATTGCATGGTTTGCTTTCTCCGAAATCTGACACAGCGGTTGCATTAAGGAGAAGTTTATCTAAAGTTCCATGTATAATAGTTGTATCTTTATCAATGTTTATTATGAGTATTTCTGTAAATTGATGTGGCTCTCTGCACAATCACTGCATGCTTTAGAACTACTGAACGTAACGCGCCAATGTAAACTCTGATTTTTTTATATAAATATGAACTTTATCAAACAAAACATACATGTATTGTGTAACATGAAGTCCTATGAGTGTCATCTGTTGAAGATCATCAAAGGTTAGTGATTCATTTTATCTCTATTTCTGCTTTTTGTGACTACTCTCTGGCTGGGAAAATGGCTGTGTTTATCTGTGGCTTGGTGGTGACCTAACATAATCGTTTGTGGTGCTTTCGCTGTAAATCCTTTTTAAAATTAGACACTGCGGCTGGATTAACAAGGATTTTTTTTAAATGGTGTAAAATACTTGTATGCTTGAGGAATTTTAATGTAGCTTCATAATATTATGTCTGACACTGTATTTTACAGGTACGAAGGCAGACAAAGTTTACAGATATGAAGCTGTAAGGGAACCCACAACATGGCAAGCACACAGCAGTCTGCTTTTGAGTATGTCCAAAATGGCAGAGCTCTTCTTGAGGGTCACCTCCAGAAACCCTCCTTGGTCGTTGATGAGTTGCGAAAGAATAACATCTTCAGCGAAAAACAAGTTAGAGAAATTAAATCCCATAAAAAGAGGTCTGTCAAAACCAGAAAGATGCTGGACATGATTATCAAGAAAGGGGAATATGCCAGTTATGAACTGTTAAAAATATTGTACAACACAAGGAACCAAACCTTACCAAAAACAAACCCTACCCAGAATCAACCTCGCCACCCAGATTTACATCAATGGATCAGCTGCTTTTCGTTTACAGATGACCCAGATTTACAGAGTGGCCTCGTCTCTGGTACGTAACGTGGTCCAGCTGCTAGTATACGACAATAGAGTTGAGATTACAGGGTAGGTTAGCATGTCTTGGGGTATGATCTTTGACCCTCTAACTTTCACACATCATTATTCACGATTAATTCAGGATTATCCATAGTCATGGTAGCATCCACATTAATGTAGAAGTGTTTAGAAACATTCTATTCTTATTTACAATAAGTGATTCCAAAATGACACAATACATAGTTTACCATTCATTTCATTCAAATAATCTGAAACACAACCAAAACAAACTGCAAATGCATCCAACAAGTTTGTAGCATCACAAGGTTGAAGTAGTCATTGTATGGAAAATGTAAGGAAATGTTTTCTCATTATTCTTGTCTGTTTTCTCTCCAGAATCAGGGCCTTGTGAGAGGTACAAAAGGCAGCTGCGAACAAAAGCTGTTGAGTTTCTTCACGCAAAATGGGACCAGCACATGCATTTCCTCAAAGACAAGGCAAAATGCAAACCCTTTACTTACATTCCTGTCGTTTTGGACACCGACTCGAGTGAGCTGTCCAAAACTAAAAGCAAGTACAAAAAAGCACGCTCTAAGAAACTTAAGACTTACATTCCAAGAGACAAGGGAAAACTGTCCCCTGGTCACTTACTGGAAAGCAGTGAGAAAAAGATTCTACTTGTTGGTAAACCTGGCATTGGAAAGACAACTGTTGTCCAGCAAGTTTTAAATATCTGGGCAGAGAATGAGAATCCTCAAGAGAGTTACATGTTCTACTTTGATGAGCCTTCGATGAGATCAATGTCTCACTCTTCACAGCCCTCATCCTTGAGGTCTCTGCTGTTTGAAAGATACCTTAAGCCAGAGGAAGGCACAGAGGATGTGGTGCTGTGTGATATTCAAAATAATTCAGAAAATGTTATCTTTGTGTTTGATGGGATCATGGATGTGATTGGCAACCCCGTGCTAAATAACATTTTGGCAAAAGAACTTCTGTGTGATGCCAAGATTCTGACCACGTGCAGACCAGAGGCAGAAGACTGCGATTTTTTATCTGACTGGCCGTCTTACAGAGTGGAGGTCCAAGGATTCAACAATGAGTCCATCCATGCTTACTTAAAGTGGATGTTAGGCACTGAGGATGACTATGTTTGTAGTGTTGCGAGCAACGATGCACTATTCAGTCTATGCCATGTCCCAATGTACGCTTTCATAGTGACTGCTTGTATTTCATTTAGTCCCTGTGAGGCTAAAAACCACCCATGCACCATAACAGAAATGTATGTGCGGATCTTTCGTCATTGCATGAAAAGACATGGTGACCAAAATGTTGAGTATCTGGATAAGTACATTCATGACAATATGGGGAACATCAAGGTTCTAGCTATAAACTCTTTCCAAGCATTACTTGCGAAAACCGTAAACTTGACAGAAATGGATTGCAAGGACAACAGTGTTCAACATGCGTTCTTGACGTCCAGTTCAGCAAAGGAATCGTCAACTGGCCATTCGTTTGCTTTTCTCCACAACACGATGCAGGAGTTTTGGGCTGCTCTTTTTCTGTTGATGACACCTGGAAACATCACCTCCGTCCTTCAACAGTGTCAGACAGAAGAAGGAAAGTACTTGAAGTACATTGTGTCCTTCCTCTGTGGACTCTTGTCCAGTGACATTGCTGAATTGATTAACTGTGTAGTGCCAGAGGACCAGATAAGGGAAATATCTTACATATACCTTGAGAAAGTCATAGACACCTTCCTCGGGCCTGCAATACTACAGCGACATGATGAGTCCCATACCTTCCTCGGGCCTGCAATACTACAGGGACATGATGAGTCCCATACCTTCCTCGGGCCTGCAATACTACAGGGACATGATGAGTCCCATACCGACTTGGATGCTGATCTCCTCTTCGTTTGCCAGTGCTTGTATGAGCACCAGTCACCCGAAGCCTGTTCACTCCTTCTACAAAAAGTGGAGTATGAGCTTGATCTCAGTGGACAATATCTCGATCCTCAACAGTGCTGTGCTGTGTCATATGTGATCAACCAGTCCACAAACAAGAATGTCTGTCTGTACCTGATTGACTGCACTTTCTCTGATCCAGGATTGAGGCTGATTCTGGGCTCTTTGAAAAATCTTCAATGTCTCAGGTGAGTCTGTCAGTGATCGTTTCCACTATGCTTGTAGCTTTGGAAGTGCTCTCAGCTCTGGCTGGAAGAGTTTAGACAGTATATTCACACTAATTGGTAAGATATTGTATCAATACTTTAACAGATTCTGAAAGTATCACATTGACATGGTACATAACATGGTTTGAACACTATCATCTTGCCTTTAGATAATTACAGTAACATAACTTGTGTTAATAGATTGGATCCCACTACACGATGTCAGGTGTGGAAAGCTGCTCTTCACTCAGGGAACCCGAGTGACTCTGAAGGCTTGCTAAGACTGTGTGAATATGAAATTCACTTAAGGGTCATGGAGAAACAGGACCAAAAGGTATGGGAGAGAGTGGGAGAGGTCCTGAAGCACAAGAGACCAGAGAAGGTCAAACTCTGTCTACATTTGGTTGACAACTCACTGCATGCAGCTAATTCCTTGGGAAAGAGCATATTTGACCATTTGCCAAACGTTGAGGCTATCAGGTGGGTACATTAAATGTACTGGAGGGTCATTATGTAGGTTGTTTATTATGTAGCTGAGCTCAAACATCATTATGATAACTGTATAACCATTGTATAAAACCATTATTTTAGGTTTGTTGAACCTGTTGATCTGAGACGATCATTAGTGGCATGGACAATGGAGGTGAGGTCATTCCAGCAGGATATCTTGCTGCACGGGGCTCTGTACCAGATGGAGACAGGACTGAAACGGGTAGAGGACCTGCAAGCAGTGCTTTGTCTGGCTAGCACATATTCTTTAGAGGAACAGAGCAAATTCATTTTGAGTTTGTACCAACATATAGGAAAATATGAGAATGATGAAGGTGTAGCAGTTCTACCAACATTGCAGCCAGTTTTCAAGTCATTTCCTGCAGTCTGGTACATACACTTTGCTGATACGAAGGCCTCTGTCCTCCTTGATGTGATGAAACTCCAAAACGTGAAGAAACCAGTGGAGCTGTGGTGGTCAAATGATGAATGTGACATGAGCCTCATTCATTGTTTGCCTTATATTTCACAGCTAAGGCAAGTTATGTTTTGTTATTTGTCTGATTGAAACCCATTTTGTTTATGCGATTTACAGGGTAACACTTTTCATTGTCTATAGCTTTAGCATAAAGGTCCTAATGGAGTGTGGTCATTAAAAAAAGTTCTCTATGAACAGGTTCAATGACTGCATTCTGATCCAGTATGATGACACTAAAGGAACCATTGAAGGCCTTTTGAAACTATTCTGTTTTGCAAAGCAGCGTCAGCTTGAGACAGGAGAGGAGACACTGAGGATGCTGTCGACGGTATGCAGCTACTCAAACTTCCCTTTTGCGAGTGATAACAAAGACGAACAGAGTGATTTTCTGCTAGATTTATACTCCTCTGCAAAGTCGTTTGAACTTGAATTGGAGGGCCAAATTCTCCCATCATTGTTGACAGTCTTTCAGTCAGCTCAGCCTGCAGCCTGGGTCCTTGACCTCGGTACAGACAAGGCCCCCATCCTACTTGAGGTGCTGAAACTCCAAACAGAGAAGAAACCAGTTAGACTGAAGGGCTGGCTAGAAACTGATAAAAGCAAAATAGAGAGTTTTCTTCGGTGCGTACCATATATTTCACAACTGAGGTAGGTCGATGGTCAGTCCCTTTCAAACACATACAGTAGGTGATAATAGTTGTTCCACCCTTTCATGGCCTAACACATTGTTTTCTGGCAGGATTATTCCTCAAGATGAGAGTGATACAGAGGTGAAGATGCCTACACTGACTTCTGAGCAACTAAAGAGATTCTTCCTTTTGCACCTGCTTGATCATGGAGATCTGGACAACACTGAGACAGGACAGAGCTCTGTTGAGGAACTGTTGTCAGTTCTTGGGTTTGCTCATTCAGACGACTCTCCAGAAAGGTGCTTGTTTCTGTTAGATCTGTTCTCACATGGGAAAGACTATGAGACTCAAACAGGCAGAAAAGTTTGTCACGCATTACTTCCTGTTTATCGGTCAGCCCCTGCAGTCTGGTCCATAGACCTCTCGGAGAGAAAGGGCTCTCTAAGCTGTGATGACCAGTTCCAGCTGTCTCTGTGGGGTGCACTCCCTGTCGGCTCAGAATGGGATGCACAGCTAGCCTCCTCACTCCTCCAGGCCCTAGACTACACCATCACATTGTCAGGGTGGTTGCCCACTGTAACCTGCAAGGCAGTAGGTGCAGTCCTAGGCCAATCTGCCCCTGGAGAAAAACTCAACGTCAGTCTCATCCCAGATAGTATCTCATTCCAAGGAGCTGCATTACTCTTCAAACAAGTGAAAGAGTTTCACAAACTTAAGTATGATTTTGATAGTGGTATTTTAATGTAGAATGGTGGGGGTAAAAAAAAGCATTTTGATCATGATTTGCAGAATAAGTCCTCTTTTTTTTGTATTGACTTCCAGGGTAAACGAAATGTCAACAGCAAAGCTGGCCAGATTGGCAAGGTCAATGACATGCCGAAGACCAATGGTCGTTGAGGAGCTGACTCTTGTCTTGTCTAGGCCAATTCCAAAAGAAGGGGTGCAGTGTAGAGTGCTCAGTGGTTTAGCTTTACTCCTTAGAGTTTGGACTGTAAGGATCTTAAATCTGATAGACTGTCCAATCCAGGGTTTCCTTCTCACTACCTTGTTGTGTCATCAGGGTCCACTCACTATCAGGCAAGTTTCTAGATCTTCTTCACACTTGAAAAAAGATGGACTTTTGTTTTGTGAGGTGTGCTATTGTTTTGAAAGATGGATTTGTGTATGTTTCCATGACAGACTGAGTAAGGAGACTCGGCAGCAGCTGGCTGTTGTGGTGTATGAGGCTCAGGATGAGGAACTGACCAAATGCTTTCTGGAAAAGTCGGGTAGTGATCTGTCTAACTGTACACTGGACTGGGATGTGCTTCACTACCTGCTGAAGACCACCACACAACCCATCACCATCAACCCCAGGAGGAGCAGAATCAGAGACCAATACATACCTTATCTCCTCCCTTTGCTGAAGAATGTTCACTTTCAAAGGTCTGGGTGACACAAGATATTGATTTCTAGTTCATATTGAATATGTTGCATGATTCCAACAATTAAAATGTTGTTTTCCTGTTATAGTAATTATATCACTTGGTACCGTATTCCTTTGTGTCTGCAGGACAAGCTCCCACTTTGAGAGGACAGCTCTGAGAGAAATACATGAGCAACGTGCTGGTCACTTGGTGAACAGTTTAGTGAAGTCATCAGATGACTGGATCGACCTGAACAACCTGGTTTTGAACCATGATGACTGTGAAGCGCTTCGTTTTGCCCTGCACTACAGTGACGGTGTCAAACTCAACTTGTTGTTGACCATCCTTCCAAAGGAGGAAATGGAGAGCATTCTGACTCTTCTACACAGAGTCTCTGAGCTCAGGTCACTGTCCAATTGTCTATCAGCATCCCTTACCTTGAATGTGACTTTTACTTGATTGAAGTTTGTGTTTTTGGGTAGGAGCGACGTGAACAGACTACCTGGTCGCACACCCATTTGCATTATATTATGTTTTTTTGTGTTCCTTTAATTTATATGAAATGTTACAAATGGTCCTGTGGTGTTGGAATAGCGGTCTTACAGTTTCATACGTCTTGGCGGCATTTGATGCTAATTTTAGCTAGCAGGTTAGCTTAACATCACTATCAGCGCCATGAGACAAATCCCTGCCGGCCAAGCCCTCCCTAACCCGGAAGACGCTGGGCCAATTGTGCGTCGCCCCATGGACCTCCCGGTCGCGGCCGGCTGCGACGGAGCCTGGGCTCGAACCCAGAGTCTCTGGTGGCACAGTGCCTTAGAGCACTGCACCACCCGGGAGGCCCTGCTAGCAGGTTAGCTTAACATGGTTAGGGTTAGCTAACATGCTTGTAAAACGCTATGGTTGTGGTTAGCTAAAGTTCCTAATTAGCTAAGATGCTAAAGTTGTCCCCAACGCAATTCAAACATGCAACTTTCGTTTCTGTCTGAAGTAACCAGACCATTTGCAACATATCATAGGTATTGGCTGTAACCCCCACCAAAAAAAATTGTATTATCCTTTGTGTAGTCGGAGAGACCAAGCTGTAGTAGAATACTGTTCCAATGTACTTGTCCACCAATTTCTGCTTACCTTGCAGGGTCGAAAGGAAACTATTGCTGGAGCTGCTCCATACCTGTGCAGGATTGAGAAGGAGAAGAGGAGTGGCACCTGCACTCCTGACACTGCTGCATCACAAACTGGACCTCTCCTGCTCCTCTGCCATGGACCTGTTTGGGCAGGAGAAGACTGTTTTGAGCCTCAGTTTTGGAGACTGTAGGGTAATCTCCGCGGCCATCCAGGAAGCTGATGGTGACACAGAGCTGATCCTACACGACTGCCATGTTGAGGATGAAGGAATAGAGGAGCTGTTTCATGTTTTGCACAGGATTCATATGAGGTGAGATGCCTGTCTTAAGAAAGATTCCTTGTTTTAACATTTGTCTGACTACTTATAATGTCCTCTCCTGAATCCAACGTTTACTCCTGCAGTAAAATGGCAATTGCACACAACCATTCTGTGATCTTGTGAATTTTACATTTGAACATCCAGTAGGCTAATGACATTGTTTGACTTTGTCGTGGAATTTTCCTCTATTTACCAAATCATGAGAGCAAACCACACACAAGTCAGAGTTAGTTATCACAAAGTCCATCTTTAATTATATGAGCTCTATCACAACCCTGTGACTCTCAGATCAATTCAGTGTCTATCAATGAATTCTCTGAGAGTCCCTCACACATTGTTCCTGAGATCCTTTATAGCAAAGACACACACAGCCAGGCAGCATAGGCATAAATTATCATTCAGCTTTGTCTCCTAAACTATGCTCTCTTCTCAAACTCAGAACCATAAACAAATCCTCCATATCAACAGGCATATATGAAATCCATCCTATCTTGACAAGATCAGAGACACACTGACTGGCACACAGACATTGTGGAGCCAAGAGATACACGCTTGACCTCTCACCTCTCTCCGGCCCAAGCAACTTAGTCTTGACATAGAACAGATACTGCAACCCCGCCACAGTATTATACAAAAATAACATTCTGATGAGAAGTAACTTACAAACATATGATGAATATAAAACATCTTACCTATGTTACCAACCAATTCTGATTATTCCCCAACAACTTTGTTACACAATAGCTTTGGAAAACCTCTTCTGCTGCAACTCCTGCACTTGATATTTGTGGAAGATTGCGACAGGTCAGTGAGGCTTGCTTCATTACTCTCCAGAGCCCTAGAAAAGAAGGTGGACCTCAGTCATAGCCCTTTAAACTCGAGGGCCTGTTCAACACTTGCCTTGGTTCTAGAACACTCGGAAGGGCTTTCCGAGCTGGACCTCAGTGACTGCCACCTCACTGACACACAACTGGACGTGCTGCTCCCACATCTGCACAAAGTTCAAGTCCTGAAGTAAGGACAATATCAAGTGGAATGTCCATTGAACAGCAATAACTATTGCAGATTGCACTTTTAAGACCGTAAAACTACATTATGTTCTCTCTTTCAGTCTTTGCAATAATGAAATCACCGACAAAGGTGCTGTGAAACTTAACCTATACATGATCGGCAATAGCTTCACAGAAACTGTATGGTGAGTAAAACATTCTTGCTTGTTGTTGTAACATAGCAGCATTAGCTAGATAGTTAGCAACTATTAAAAAGTTGGATAGCTAGCCTGCTAACGTAACTGTTAGCTAGCTAGCTAACTTAGCATTATAGCTAGGTAGCATAGAAACCACAACAACCAAACTCTCCGAATGGCTCGGGAGGAAGGCAGAGTCATAGACAACGGTTCAGTACCGAAGTGCATCTTAATCATTTTTTGGGATGTTGATGTTTCTGTCAGAACATTCCCAGAGTGGCCCGACACTCCTCCATAGCTGATACTAAGTGATCATTTACACTTTCAGGTTGGGCTGTTTGTTTTGGATCGCTTTTGAAACCTCTGAAAATGTCCAGAGAAAGGAAATATGCAATTTGTTGACAACATAGTAGACTTATTTATTAACCTTTATGTAAATAGGGAGTCACGTTGAGAACTATTTTACAAGAGTCCTGTTTATGTATATAAATAAAACACAACAGCCCTACATACTCATTACAAATAAAACACACTATAATAAAACACATAATACACAAGATTAAACATATTTAAGAAAAGCAATCATATTCTGTAACATAAGTCTCCAATCAAAGGGGCAAAATAACTAAAAGCAGATTTTCCCAATTCTGTGGAGACCAAAGGATTTCCAGAGTTATCCATCCCTGAGACCGGGTTTGCTCATTTATACGTCTCAATGAAGTAATGTACAGAGGAAGTTTCTGCAAGACTGCTATGTAAGTAAATAAGAGTGCAGCTCTCTTCTTACAAACAGAGGTCCATCCCACATGTTTGTAAAGAATACAATTGTAATGAATTTCCTCCTCTTCTTCCGAAGAGGAGAGGCGAAACGGATCAGAGGACCAATACGCGGCGTGGTAATTGTCCATGGTTCTTTTTAATACGTTAAGGTACACATGAACAACTCACTACAAAAAAACAAGAAATGTGAAAACTCAAAACAGTCCTATCTGGTGCAAAGACAGAGACAGGAACAATCACCCACAAACACATAGTGAAACCCAGGCTACCTAAGTATGATTCTCAATCAAAGACAACTAATGACACCTGCCTCTGATTGAGAACTATACTAGGCCGAAACATAGAAATACCCAAAACATAGAAAAACAAACATAGACTGCCCACCCAACTCACGCCCTGACCATACTAACTAAATACAAAACACAGGAAATAAAGGTCAGAACGTGACAACAATGACTAGTCCTAAAACCATCTCCAGTGATAAAACGTATTGCTGAATGGAATACTGAGTCCAATGTCATCCTAGTCTATTACAGGGAGAAGCGTTGTTTGAACAATCTTCCTTCTATTTTCAGAATTGAAGCAGGATTTATTTCTATATAAAAAAACAATCGTCGATCTCCGCTCCTTTGTCAAGTTTTCAATGCGTGTTTCAATAGACAACTTGTCATCAATCCAGATACCCAAGTACTTATAGTGAGAACCCTGCTCCATTTGGAGTGCAAATATGCAAGTCCTTAAGGTCAACATTAGGAGACCTAGAGAACAGCATAAACTTGGTTTAATTTGCATTTAACACAAATGTAAGATCAGTAAGTGATTTTTGGAATGAGTCAATCATACTGAATGTCACGAATGGCCTGCTGCACTAAAGAGGCACAGGGATAAATAACTGTAATCTGCGTAAAGGTGAATGTTACAGGTGTTAACAGTATTTCCAATGTAATTTATACACAATGTGAACAACAATGACCCCAAAGTCGAACACTGGGGTACCCCTTTAAGCACTTCAAGAAATGTGGATTTAACCCAGTCTATCATAATAGCGAGGGAGGCTGTCACTAAGATAATTGAAATCACAAACGGGCATCAGTGCCAAGGTATAACACAGACAACTTACTCAATAAGATAGAATGATCGAAGTAGCACAATTCATTTTAGCATCCAAAGCATTGACAGTATCATTTACAACGGATGTGGTTACAGTAATAGTACTGTGCCCTGATCTAAATCCTGATTGATGTACATTCAAAAAAAGAACAAAGTTGCAACCTTGATATGAAAACCTTGATATGGGACGATAGTTGTCAAGATCACAACAAGCCCTTATGCAATGGCAGCACATAAGTTGATTTCCACACTTGAGGAATATTTCCTCAATAATGTTAAATTAAAGATGTGGGTTATTGAGCCCACAATGAGGGACGCTGTACACTTGAGCAGACCCTTTAGCCAAATGGTCGGCCCCTGTAGATTTATTTCATGTCGAATGCCAACAACCCATCAAGGACTTCATTGTCTGAATTGCTGAAAGGAAAAACCCTGACCGACATTTTCAAAATGATTCAGTAAAATTCCCCCATCAACATCCAGTACATTGTCATACTGAGTAGGTTTTTGAATTCTGTCAGAGCCTGCAGAAATAAAATGTTGATTTAAATTAATTAACGCTACCAGTTATCAGTAATAGGGCCAGACTCTACATTCATTTGTAAGGGAAGAGTAGAAATACCACACTTTAATGATTTCAGTTTTCTAGAATTTATATGGATTTCCAGTACATGTACAGTCAGCTAGAGTGTTAATATAATAATAGCATCTCTATTGCGTATGAATTCAGATAATTCAGGTGTGAACCAAAGGCTCGATCTATTTTGAACTCTCCGTTTTTTAAAACGGGCATGCTTATCTGAAATGTTGTTAAAAACAGTAATAAATTGATTTAGAGCCAATTCAGAATGGATCCACATTCACAAATGCGAGTGAATAAAAAAGTTATTTTCAACTCTGTTTTTCTGTTTGCAGCGGGCCTTTTCATAGGGAATGGTCAGAGACACTCTCATATTGTAACATCATCAAACGTTTGACAATAAAGGAGCTAACATTGCATCCATTCTAAAAGTTGGTTGAATTCTCTAAATCTATGGCTCTGCCTGCCTCCACAACTGTCACAATGTAGAATCATTCCTCTCCACAGGCTCTCCAGCAACATGATTACTGAGTTTGACATCTTATTGGCGGACAACCGCTACAAACTGTGGCCAGGTCATGTGGAGCCTGGGTGGCACGATCAGCGCGTTACTTCCCTGGGATCTACCGCTGTGACAAATGAGACCTCTAAAGTATTTTCAATAGTAGAGTTATTGATTTAAATTGAACAGCACAAGCTGTGTTTTCACAAAATGATTTTGGTGTAAAATAGTCCATATGACATGTTTCTCAATTATTGCCCGTGATGTGATTGCCATATAAATAACTTTTTTCAATGGATTTTTTCACTTAGACATAATGTGTTTTGCATATGCTAACCTCACTGTTGTCTTCCACTTGTGTAGAAAAAACCCCTCATTGAAGAATTTGATCCTGACAAAACACTAACAGACAAGATTACCTACAGGTAACTACTTTGGGTTTAATGATCCATTACAGCTATGTTTTTAGGCTTTGCGTATTCATGTTTTATTTCCAATCACAGCCCAAACATTGCTGAAGCAAGCCTATGTTCGGGATCAAATTTATTGGAGGTAGTGAGTTAGTGCATTTGAAATTGTCTGTCTGGTTGTATGCTGGAGGACTTCTTAGTCATGTTTGCAGTCAAAACTGAATGAATCATGCCACAAGACTGGCAGTTTCTAAATCAAGTGTTAACTCCCATGCATCCAGGACTTGCTGCAGTGCAAATCAAACACACTTCTGAAAGCATTATCTGGAAACCCACTCTTTGCAATTGCTTAAATACCAGCCTATGTTTTACCCCTGTTTACTAATCAATGGCCGTGGTCTGGGAGCTAGAATTGGATTTATGTATACCCTGCCAATGCAGATACAAAAAAAGAGTAATGAGAGCAAACTTCAATACAGAAAACTTAGCAAACAAGGCATTTGTGGTAATTAAGTGCATGGAGGCTGCCATCTTAAGGCACGTCCCTCATTGGTTACTCTTAGACTTGCCCCACATCTATTTTATTCTCCCTCCATTTCATGGGGGTGGCAGGTAGCCTAGCGGTTAGAGCGTTGGGCCAGTAAAGATTGCTAGATCGAATCCCCGAGCTAACAATGTAAAACAATCTGTCATTCTGCCCCTGAACAAGGTAGTTGATCCACTGTTCCTAGGCTGTCATTGTAAATAAGAATTCGTTCTTAACTGACTTGTCTAGTTAGATAAGAATAAAATACATCATGGTGCTCCCCAGGTTCCAGTGTGGGTCTCGTGGCAGGTTTCAGTGCAGAGCTACAGGGCTGGTTTTTGGGATGAGGGGGGCAGGAATTGTGGAGTACAGTGTGGTCCACTGGGACAGGGATATCCTTGCAAACACCAGCTATGAGCCTGCAGGCCCCCTGTTTCAACTCAGGAGTCCAGAGGGACATATGTACCAACTACATCTACCTCACTGCGAGGTTAAGGGTGAGTGAATTGTTGTTGTCTTCACCAATCTGCATTGAAACACCACACATTATGAAAAATTGGTTTCATGCATTTCATCTCTCCCAGTGTCTGCAGCTGAGAACCTTCTTGTGGCCCACATATGCAGAAAGAACAGGGAGTTCTTAATACCCAAGGTGACACACTCACACGTGATTGTAAGCATTAGTGGGCTTTCAAATTATGGAAAAGCTCGTAAAAAACAATCCAACAGCAACCGTATCCAAGGACAGGTGCTACTGTTCCTTGAGCCTGAAGCAACTCCAGAAGAGCAACGGCTCTGGGTGTTCCTGCTGCCCCGAGACATGCCGCCAGACCAGGTACGTCCAAGTCCCTGAAAATGAACTTCTCCCTTTTCAAATATTTTGTCAACTTATGAATAACTGGTTAGTTACCTGGGTCTGGTTTCCCAAAATGATCTAAATAAAGGGAAATAAAAAAATATATATATATACTTCATATTCATCATCTCCAGCACCATCCCAACATCAACATACTGTATGTGAAAATGGAGTGTTTTGTATTAAAAAAAGAGAGAAAGATTGTGCTTCCAATGACGACATCAATCAATTAGTAGGAAATGCCTACTCACTTAGAGAGGGAGGGAGGTTTAGAGATGGAGGCCATCCGTATTCTCTGATACAGAGTAGAATTAATGGTTCCTTCTATCAAGGCAAGTTGCCCAGATTCCCAGGCAGCAAAACATCCCCAAACCATCACACTACCAGCACCACCATGCTTGACCTTTGACATGAGGTTCTGACTGTGGAATGCAGTGTTTGGTGTTCTCCAGGCATAATGGGATGTCGTCCAGAAAAGTGGGCTCCAGGCCATCCGTCTGAGCTGAAGCTGGGACTTGCAGCAAGAAAATGATCCAAAACACACAATCAAGTTGACATGAAAATGGCTAAAAAGCAACATATTTGAGGGCTTGAAATGACCTAGTCAAAGTCCAGACCTAATCCCAATGGAGATGTTGAGGCAGGACTTGAAACAAGCGGTTCATGCTTGAAAACCCACAAATGTGGTAGAGTTATAGAAGTTGTGCATGGAAGAGTGGGCCAGAATTCCTCCTCAGAGATGTGAGAGACTGATCAACAACTACATGAAGTGTTTAGTTGAAGTCAATGCAGCTAACGGTTACAATTTTAATCCATCTGGGTACAAACTGTCAACATCACACGATGCACACTGACGATTATTATACATATTTTTTGCAAATATTTACTTCATAAGCTTTTCATGGTAAGGTTGAACACTTGTTGTATTTGGCACGTGACAAACATTTTTTGGTCATTGGAAACACTTATCTTCCACAAGCTTTTTTACTACAAAACAAAAACGTGCATTTTTCACATACAGTGGCAAGAAAGAGTATGTGAACCCTTTGAAAATACCTGGATTTCTGCATAAATTGGTCATAAAATGTCATTTATTTATTGAACGCACTGTGTAAACATTCACAGTGCAGGGTGGGGAAAGTATGTGAACCCTTGGATTTAATAACTGTTTGACCCTCCTTTTGCAGCAATAACCAAATGTTTTCTGTAGTTGCGGATCAGACCTGCACAACAGTCAGGAGGAATTTTGGACCATTCCTCTTTACAAAACTGTTTCAGTTCAGCAATATTCTTGGGATGTCTGGTGTGAACTGTTCTCTTGAGGTCAAGCCACAGCATCTCATTCGGGTTGAGGTCAGGACTCTGACTGGGCCACTCCAGAAGGCATATTTTCTTCTGTTCTTCTGTTCTGTTTTGTTTTGGGTCGTTGTGCATCACCCAACTTCTGTTGAGCTTCAATTGGCAGACAGATAGCCTAACATTCTCCTGCAAAATGTCTTGATAAACTTGGGAATTCATTTTTCCGTCGATGATAGCAAGCTGTCCAGGCCCAGAGGTTGCAAAGCAGCCTCAAACCATGACGCTCCTGCCACCATAGTTTACAGTTGGGATGAGGTTTTGATGGTGTGCTGTGCCTTTTTTTTCTCCACACATAGTGTTGTGTGTTCCTTCCAAACAATTCGACTGTAGTTTCTTCTGTCCACAGAATATTTTGCCAGTAGCGTGGTGGAGCACTTTTGCAAACTTCAGACGTGCAGCAATGTTTTTTTTGGACAGCAGTGGCTTCTTCTGTGGTGTCCTCCCATGAACACTATCCTTGTTAGTCTTTTACGTATCGTAGACTCGTCAACAGAGATGTTAGCATCCTCCAGAGATTTCTGTAAGTCTTTAGCTGACACTAGGATTCTTCTTAACCTCATTGAGCATTATGCGCTGTGCTCTTGCAGTCATCTTTGCAGGACGGCCACTCCTAGGGAGAGTAGCAACAGTACTGAACTTTCTCATTTATAGACAATTTGTCTTACCGTGGACTGATGAACATCAAGGCTTTTAGAGATACTTTTGTAATCCTTTCCAGCTTGATGAAAGTCAACTATTCTTAATCTTTGTTCGAGGCATGGTTCACATCAGGCAATGCTTCTTGTGAATAGCAAAATCAAATTGTGTGAGTGTTTTTATAGGGCAAGGCAGCTCTAACCAACATCTCCAATCTTGCCTCATTGATTGGACTCCAGGTTAGCTGACTCCTGACTCCAATTAGCTTTTGGAGAAGTCATTAGCCTAGGGGTTCATATACTTTTTCAAACCTACACTGCGAATGTTTAAATGAAGTATTCAATTTAGATAAGGAAAAATACAATAATTTGCGTTATTAGTTTAAACACACTATGTTTGTCTATTGTTGTGACTTAGATAAAGATTTGATGACCAATTTATGCATAAATCCAGGTAATTCCAAAGAGTTCACATACTTTTTCTTGCCACTGTATGTTGGGGTGGTGCTGGAGATGAAGTTTCCCTTTACGGCTAAAGGGAACCTTTGTAGGAGCATCGTTATATCTCTGAGCTGTTTCCCGAAACCATCGTTACTAAAGTTGCACTTGAAAACACTTGTTATTTACAGACCGCCTCAGACCACTGGTAGAACAGCTAAGTGCATCGTTAGATGCTACCCCATGTTGCGCAACATTTCTATGGGCTATGCAATTGCATAAGAAAACAGAGTTTTGATTGCCTCTTAAAAAGAGGAGTATCCCATCAGCTTTCTATAGGCTAGGCCTACACTATTTATTTATTCATCAACTTTCCTAATATTAAGCACAATGCTTCACTTTACAACAGGAGTATAGCCTACCTGGCTAGCATGGAAATGAACCACGGGAAAAGCATCCTCCATTTGCTATTTGCTATTTTTTTCTTCTGTTTTTCCCCTGTTCCAAGACAGGTGCATGATAATGGACGGCCACTTTGGCCGCAAAAGGCATGGATTTTTAGTGGGCATTATGGCCACACAAGGCAGATGCCGGCGGGAAATTTGAGGGACTGATGCTTGTCAAGTGCTTGTCAAATTGTGAACGAGAGACTGATGAAGTGTGTGCAGTGTGCAACTTTTTTCAAATCATCATTTGATTCTATCTAGGAGCTGAGCCGTCATCAGTATTGTGGAATAATTATACATTGAAGGTAAGATTTGAATGGAGAAAGCTGATCCGAGAGTAGCGCTCCCTTTCTTTCGATCCTATCAGTATCGACAAATGCTCAAACGACGCACTTAGTGACCGTTCTCTCTACGTGGTGTTTTGGGAAACACGTGACATCTCCAGCCGTTACAGGAACGTTAAAATACTTGTGAGCTTAAGGTCCTTCACTAAAGGGAAACCGGGCCCAGATCCTTACAATTTATATTAATGTGTAACTCGACTTAAAGTTACGAGTCAGTGATGCACAAAGTAAACTGCAATATCGGGCCGATTTCCGCAACAACTAAGAATGTGAATCGCGAGGCTACACTTCTCTGCTGTTCTGGTCCTGCAGATATCGGGCGTCTTCCTCTGCCCATGCGTTGCTGATGCATGCCAGATCTTACGCCTGGATAGGTATTTTACGTATCAGCTAACCACATCATGTTATAGCAATCTGGTGCCCAATGGCACGGTCGGCGACATGGAACACAACCATTGGTTGATGCATGTAACATCTGAGCAGGGAAACACGACCATCATGTTGCAGCAGTGTAAAGTGCACATGGGATATTTTTTTCTACTTCAACGTATTGGATCAACCTCATCTGCAGAATCTGCAGTTCATCCTTATGCTCGTTGCAACATCATATCGCTGAGTCTGTTTAAATTGTAACATGAGGGAGAAAAAATAGAATAACTAAGCCTTGTGAATTCCAAACCAGCGCCTTGCCTCTTGCCCCTACCAACTCACTCGGAGTTCCCTCCATTTTCAAGTGTAGCTGACAAAACTAAGAGGGTGACTTCCAGAGTGGCAAGAGGATCCAATTACGGGTCTTAGCCCCTCCCACCCTCTCTAATGTTCACTCCTTCAGCATTTGGACACTTGTGCATATGATGGAGGCGCATGTGAACGTGCAAATCGAGGGGCGAGGGGGAAGATGAAAGGCCTGGTTTGGGATTCAGCATTTCTAAACCCTATTTTATCTGTCTGAGTCAAAATATTTTTCTCACAGGTGGAAAATCAGCACAAAGAGTTCACATTCATTAAGACCAGCTCATCCTGTATGCTGACACCCACAGCCAAATATAGTGTGACTTCTGACCTCAAACAAGGCTTTCTTGTTCAACCCAAAGTAAGTGGAACAGAAAACCAGAGACATCTTGCTCATAATGTCACATGTTATTCTGCCTTCCATTAGGACTAACCATTTGTACATCTCTCGATCTCTCCTTTTCCCTCACATGTTCCATCACTTACTCTTTCAGAAATACACTTTGCACATTGCACATTGCACATACCAACACGCCACCTTTGAGGTCTTCTTGAACCGTAGTATCACAGAACTCAAAATGAAAATTCTGGAGACAAAGCTAAAGACGAGGAAACGCTGGTGTCGCCGAGTGATTCTCAACACACCACGGGGTAATCGTTTCCTTCTTACCAACCAGTCAGACAGGATATTTGCTTTATCATACACACAGATTTAATTTTAAACCTGTACTGTTATCCTACATTACATTCAATCTGATAACATGGTTATCTCATCTGTCTGCTGCATTAAATCAATTCCTGGCCACACAGGTCTCACCATATCTCCTCCCCTACTTTCATCAGATAATGCTGCTAAGATAAAAAGATTCAATGAGCAGCAGTGGATAAAGAACCTGTGTGACATACTGAGAGAACTGTCAAAGGACGAAATTAAGAAGCTTAAGTCAATGATGAGGAATAAGGAACAAAAGCCAATCCCCAAGAGTGCTCTGGAGGGACGAAAAAGCCCTGAGGAGCTTGCAGAGCTGATGGTGGAGACCTGGGGAATGCATGACTCCATCAAGGCCACCAAAGAGTTCATGGAGAGACTGCCACGCAATGACGATCGAGTGACCTCCTTGCTGCAGCCATTCTTGTAGCATTTTGGCAAAGGGTGGGAGATGATGGAAGTGTGGTGGCTACCTGCAAAAAACTATGGGAGTATGCTTTTACAAGGTCCAAAACTCAGGGAAAATCAAATCCATTGAAATTGATATAATGAACAGAGCATTTAGAGAACAAATATATTGTATTGCAGTTATCTTTAATTTTGTAAACTTTTTGGGGAAAAAATCAAGTTCAGTTGAACAATATATTTTGAGTTTTTATGTATATTTCTATATTTTAAAACTTTTTTTTAATCACTGAAATATGTACAGTATGACCAACGACAACTTTGTAGTTCAATGTATATTTATATTTGTAAACTTTTTTTTCAACCATCAGAATAATATGTAAAGTATGACCAATTACTTTTTATACCTGTTTGAATCTTGGTGTTGTCTCATCCACACATTCGGATAAAACCATGAATCTAATCCATGGCCAATTATTGTTCTACCCTTTCACTGTCATAACGGTGCAAATCTTTGCCGCAAATCCTAAAACTAGTATGTATGATTATTGCTATCCTCATTTCATCAGGAAAGACAAAAATGCCAAAACCCTCATCATTAGTGTACTTGCTGTTATTCCCTCTTAATAGTCACAGTTTGCATCACATAGTAACCAATTCTTGATATTAACCAATCGCCTACACTGTTGTGCTTGTTTTTAATTTTTTTTATTAAATGTGCTTTTCTATGCAATAAAGATTAGGGTACAAACTGAGCAATGACCTACAATATTGGTAGGCCTAAACCTAATATTTTGTTGATTAAATACATTATTTAGATTGTAAATTGCATTATTGAACTCTTCTTATACAATAAACAGCAGTCAACAGACTGCACTAGCCCAATAGCAGCTAGCGAGCTGCAATCCTGATGAGCTTCTCCTGGCTAACGTCCCTGTCCCGAAGCAAGCACCAACTAGCCTGGAGCTAGCCTATGCTAGGCCTATCTCCCCGCAAGCTGAAGAGGTCCATCAGCCACTCCTTGGGCTACAATACATATTTTGCCTGGACCCCTTTTCTTGCCGATATGGAACCCCACCGATCCATCACGACTGGACTACCGACGTAAACCGCCCAAGGGGTGTCCCCTGATGCCCATCTGCTAGCCATCTAGAGCATACTGGACTGTTAGCTGAGGTAGTCCATCAGTCGCTTTCTTGGGCTACTATATCGATTTTGACAATTGGCCTGGACACTTTTACTACACAGACCCCTGCTGATCCATCACGACTGGTTTGCCGACGTAATCCGCACAAGGGTGCTACAACAGACTTCGTCCATCGTGACATCCCTCTAAAGCCCTTCTGCTAGCCTGCTAGCCCCGGCCTGGTAGCTGTCTGAATCGCCATGGCTCCAGCCCGTCCAGCTACTCATTGGACCCTATGATCACTCGGCTACGCATGCCTCTCCCTAATGTCAATATGCCTTGTCCATTCCTGTTTTGGTTCGTGATTATTGTCTTATTTCACTGTAGAGCCTCCAGCCCTGCTTAATATGCCTCAGCTAACCCTCTTGTCCCACCTCCCACACATTCGGTGACCTCACCTAGTTTAATTGATGTCTCTAGAGACTATACCTCTCTCATCATCACTCAATGCCTAGGTTTACCTCCACTGTATTCACATCCCACCATACCTTTGTCTGTACATTATGCATTGAATCTATTCTACCGCGCCCAGAAACATGCTCCTTTTACTCTCTGTTCCGAACATACTAGACGACCAGTTCTTATAGCCCTTAGCCGTACCCTTATCCTACTCTTCTGCACCTCTGGTGATGTAGAGGTTAATCCAGGCCTTGCAGTGCCCAGCTCCTATCCCATTCCCCAGGCACTATCATTTGTTGACTTCTGTAACCAAAAAAGCCTTGGTTTCATGCATGTTAACATTAGAAGCCTCCTCCCTAAATTTGTTTTATTCACTGCTTTAGCACATTCTGCCAACCCGGATTTCCTAGCCGTGTCTGAATCCTGGCTTAGGAAGGCCACAAAAAACCCTGAAATGTACATCCCTAACTATAACATTTTACAAAAAGATAGAACTGCCAAAGGGGGCGGAGTTGCAATCTACTGCAGAGATAGCCTGCAGAGTTCTGTCTTACTATCCAGGTCTGTGCCAAAACAATTTGAGCTTCGACTTTTAAAAATCCTCCTTTCCAGAAACAAGTCTCTCACCATTGCAGCTTGCTATAGACCACCTTTTGCCTCCAGCTGTGCCCTGAACACCATATGTGAATTGATTGCCCTCATCTACCTTCAGAGCTCGCGCTGTTAGGTGACCTAAACTGGGACATGCTTAACACCCCGGCCATCCTACAATCTAAGCTTGATGCCCTCAATCTCACACAAATTATCAATGAACCCACCAGGTACCACCCCAAATCTGTAAACACAGGCACCCTCATAGATACCAACCTGCCCTCCAAATACACCTCTGCTGTCTTCTCCGTAATGGGTCTGCGGTCAAACGACCACCACTCATCACTGTCAAACGCTGCCTAAAACACTTCAACGAGCAGGCCTTTCTAATCGACCTGGCCCGGGTATCCTGGAAGGATATTGACCTCATTCTGTCAGTAGAAGATGCCTGGTTATTATTTTAAAAGTGCTTTCCTCACAATCTTAGATAGGCATGCCCCGTTCAAAAAATGTTGAACCAGGAACAGATATAACCCTTGGTTCACTCCAGACCTGACTGCCCTTGACCAGCACAAAAACATCCTGTGGCGTACGGCATTAGCATCGAATAGCCCCCGCGATATGCAACTTTTCAGGGAAGTTAGGAACCAATATACACAGTGAGTTAGGCTAGCTTCTTCAAACAGAAATTTGCATCCTGCAGCACAAACTCCAAAAAGTTCTGGGACACTGTAAAGTCCATGGAGAATAAGAGCACCTCCTCCCAGCTGCTCACTGCACTGAGGTTAGGAAACACTGTCGCCACTGATAAATTCACAATATTTGAGTATTTCAATAAGCATTTTACCATGCTCTCCACCTGGCCACCCCTAACCTGGTCAACAGCCCTGCACCCCCCACAGCATCTTGCCCAAGCCTCCCCCATTTCTCCTTCACCCAAATCCAGATTGCTGATGTTCTGAAAGAGCTGCAAAATCTGGACCCCTACAAATCAGCAGGGCTAGATAATCTGGACCCTCTCTTTCTAAAATTTGCTGCTGAAATTGTTGCAACCCCTATTATTAGCCCGTTCAACCTCTCTTTCGTATCGTCTGAGATCCCTCTTCAAAGGGGGAGACACTCTAGACCCAAACTGCTACAGACCTATATCTATCCTACTCTGCCTTTCTAAGGTCTTCGAAAGCCAAGCTAACAAACAGATCACAGTCCATTTCGAATCCTACCGTACTTTCTCCGCTATGCAATCTGGTTTCCGAGCTGGTCATGGGTGCACCTCAGCCACGGTTAAGGTCCTAAACGATATCATAACCACCATTGATAAGAGACAATACTGTGTAGCTGTATTCATCACCATGGCCAAGACTTTCGACTCTGTCAATCACCACATACTTATCGGCAGACTCAACAGCCTTGGTTTCTCAAATGACTGCCTCGCCTGGTTCACCAGATACTTCTCAGACAGAGTTCAGTGTGTCAAATCGAAGGGCCTGTTGTCCGGACCTTGTGTAGTCTCTATGGGGGTGCCACACGGTTCAATTCTCAGGCAGACTTTTTTCTCTGTATACATCAATGATGCTCTTGCTGCTGGTGATTCTCTGATCCACCTCTATGCAGATGACACCATTCTGTAGACTTCTGGCCCTTCTTTGGACACTGTGTTAACTAACCTCCAGACGAGCTTCAATGCCATACAACTCTCCTTCCGTGGCCTCCAACTGCTCTTAAATGCAAGTACCAACTAAATGCATGCTCTTCAACCGATCACTGCCCGCACCTGCCCGCCCGTCCAGCATCACTACTCTGGACGGTTCTGACTTAGAATATTTGGACAACTACAAATACCTAGGTGTTTGGGTAGACTGTAAACTCTCCTTCCAGACTCACATTAAGCATCTCCAATCCAAAATTAAATTGAATAGAATCGGCTTCCCATTTCGCAACAAGGCATCCTTCACTCATGCTGCCAAACATACCCTCGTAAAACTGACTATCCTGCCGATCCTTGACTTCGGCGATGTCATTTACAAAATAGCCTCCAACACTCTACTCAGCAAATTGTATGCAGTTGTCGTGCCTTTACTATCATTAACTGAAGACTTAGTTTTTATCAAAGATTCTCTGTAATTATTATTACGCGATTTAACTGATTAATCATGTAACTGTAATTAACTAGGAAGTCGGGGCACCAAGGAAAATATTCAGATTACAAAGTTATAATTTTCCTAATATAACTTTTCAGCTATTTTCATATCTGATCAATGAATTCTTCTTTACCTCACGTTAGTCTCATTCCAAATGTCATAAATTGTTGGTTATCTGCACGAAACCAGTCTTCACTATGAGTCATCCATACATCAATTGTCTTAAATAATTTATTTATTAACTAACTAAACAATCACAGAAGTGCACAAACAAACAAAGTAAATATGGTTACAAGAAATGATAGGGGAATGTGTCCTCGTGGGCTAAACCGGCATGGTGGCTTATTAGACAAAAGGGGAGTGGGGGTCGACTGAGATGACAACACACAGTTGATAATTATAACAATTTAAATGCTAATCCTTTGCACATGAACGCCCACTCATTCGGGAACAATTGCAATCAATATATATATTTACGCTCAGTGTGTCGTCGGGGTCTCTGTTGAAAAGTTTGTTTCTGTTGGAGAGTTTGTCCGCCCTCTCTGTCGTGGTTAGAATGGATAGTTCAGAGTGACATTCATTCATGTCGTTATGGATAGATGTTTCGGCGGTTGTCGGTCTTTGCGTTCAATGATACCGACTTCCTAGCTGCAGACTAGTAATTAATATCAGACTTGTTTTTATTCTGTCGGTATCGATAGTCTAAGAGTTTAACCACGTGGGATGGTTAAAAGATTCAGCAGTCTGGTCTCAAACATTGGCCCTCTCGTTATACAACAATTAGATGTAAGCCTCATATCTGAGGCTATTATATAAACAGCGTTATGGTAATGTGGCCGTATTGTCTCCCATGAGTTTCACAATATTGTACCAAATGGACCAGTTCGTAGCTGGATTCTTCACCGATCTTTTATACCTTCACCAGAACATAAATGTTGCTCGGACAACAAGTTCTGTGAGGTGGAAGAAATTCCTTTGTTCTCTATGAAAATTCACTCTGTCTCTATACTGTGGCCATGAGGAGATCATCTCCAGGAAGTTACGACCTCTCTCTGACCACAGCAGCCTGGGTGTAGGAGATAGGGGGATGGGGCTTGCTGTACCCAAAGAGGGCAATGTCATGACAGTCTATCACAGTGCCATCCGTTTTGTCACCAAAGCCCCATATACTACCCATCACTGCGACCTGTATGCTCTCGTTGGATGGCCCTCGCTTTATATTCAAACCCACTGGCTCCAGGTCATCTATAAGTCTTTGCTAGGTAAAGCCCCGCCTTATCTCAGCTCACTGGTCACCATTGCAGCACCCACCCGTAGCACACTCTCCATCAGGTATATTTCACTGGTCACCCCCAGAGCCAATTTCTACTTTGGCCGCCTTTCCTTCCAGTTCTCTGCTGCCAATGACTGGAACTAATTGTAAAAATCACTGAAGCTGGAGACTCATATCTCCCTCACTAACTTTAAGCACCAGCTGTCAGAGCAGCTCACAGATCACCACACCTGTACATAGCCCATCCAACTACCTCATCCCCATACGGTTATTTATTTTTGCTCCTTTGCACCCCCGTATCTCTACTTGCACATTCATCTTCTGCACATCTATCACTCCAGTGCTTAATTGCTAAATTGTAATTATTTAGCCACTATGTCCTATTTATTGCCTTACCTCCCTTATCTTACCTCATTTGCACACACAGTATATAGACTTTTTATCTATTGTTTTATTGACTGTATGTTTGTTTATTCCATGTGTAACTGTGTTTTTGTTGTTTGTGTTGCACTGCTTTGCTTTTTCTTGACCAGGTCGCAGTTGTAAATGAGAACTTGTTCTCAACTAGCCTACCTGGTTAAATAAAGATGAAATAAAAAATAAATAAAATAGGTTTGATATTGTCATTGACAAACTGAAGAACAGTAAGCCTAGCAATATATGTAGCTAGCATGTTTAATAATAAAATGATAAAATTAGAAGATAATTGACTTCAATTGTATTTATTTATGGCAAGGTGATCTGGTCTGCTTGGCTAGCGAGGAGAACCTTTGTGGTCAGTGTTGCCAACTAATTTTCAGGGGAGGTTGCTAGAGGCAGGTCGATTTGTTGCGAAATGACATGATATCATTGCGTAATAACGTAAAACTGCGTTATTACTTATACACAATAACGTTACTCAAATTGACTGGCCATCTCGGTGAAAAATATGATTTGACATTTGTTAGTTTAGATTTGTTTGTTTATCACATTTTTATTTGTAAAAGTAATAAATGCAACACATTTTATATGATCAGATATTTTTATTTTTAAACACGACACTTAATTATTGAACGATTACATTTTACTTTTCTTTTTATCTAGTAAACCTACACATTCTGAACAATTATAGTTTTAAGCAGTGTATTGGTAGTTAGTTATCATGCCTGGCTGCAAAAGTGCATTGTGAGTGACGTCAGCAGCAGACGCTCAGCTCGTGCACAGGCAGCTGCAGTCAGCCAACAATGATTTGCAATTTGCAGAAATTGCTGCTGGCTGTGCACGAGCTGAGCGCCTGCTGTTGAGGTCACAACGCACTTTTGCAGCTGGGCACGTGTATTGTGACCGAGTGTGTGACAAGAGAAAATATTGCTTGTGTAATTTAGAGGGAAAATGCGTGCATTTTAGCGTTTAAGTCACTTTTCAAAAGTTACAAATACATTTTTAAAAGTAGTTACATTTGTTGCTAGGTGCCGTTATAAAAAAAAGTTGCAAGGGTAGTCTGAAAAGTTGCTAAATCTAGCAAGAAAATTGCTAAATTGGCATCACTGTTTGTGGTAGTCTAAACAGAATCCTTGCGACGTCCAAAAGACGTGACCGCGTTGAATTTAAACGATTTGAGTAGGGTTTAGGCGAGGGTGTGGACAGACCGTTTACCTATTTTCTTCATCATCCGGGTCACGCTCGCAGTTTGCGGATGTGATTCAAACGCGGAAACAACACGTTAGAAATGGTAAAAGATAATTGCCAGGGCTACTAGCCATTTTGTAATATAACCTGTATAGTGTTACTATTTATTTTATAGCCACAAGATCATTTAAATGTCTACGGAATAGCTGATACAATTTCGTTAGGGAATCTACAGACTAAGTGAAAGCCAGAAGAGTTGCACGAACTCGCAAGCTTGCTAGATACTAACATTACTTAACTAGCTATAATCCCTCATGTCTGTATGGTAGTTACAGACAGCTAGCGATCACACTATCGTCGTTTTAATGTGTCGTGCATGGTTCATTTTATCACCCAGACGGATTATGAAAGGAAACGTAACTACCTTGCCTGACTATCCAACCAGGCTGACCTATAATGCTGTTCTTGTAATAGCTAGCCTATAGAACCCCACAGTCTCATAATACCCATAAAACCTAGCGGTCAAACAGGGAAATGGTTCCAATTTTCCACCATTCATTGTTTCCCATAGGGTATTTTAGAAACACTTAAAATAAGGGCTGTGTTTAATCTAGGCATCCCCTGGCGTGACGTTTAGATAACCATGTAAATCTCTCAGACAAGGTGATTTGTCAATATATTCAGCTCTACTTTGATTCAAAAATGCTAATTAGCATCAAAATAGACATCATGCAATGTTACAAAAAACTCCTGCATGACATCTTTAGCTGGCACCTTTGCTAACAGGTACATTTTAAAGAAATGTCATTACTACATTTAGCCAACATTAGATAGTTAATCCAGAGATTCTTACCTTTGCCTCGATTCGGCAGTCTCCAGATCATCATGGCATTTGTGGTTCATTATGATAGCCACATTAGCAGCTATTTAGCGTTTCTTTTGTTAGGGGTAAATACTGGCGAATATATTTATAAAAGTCACTTTGTCCAAGAGAGATTTACACGGTTATCAAAACATCACGCCAGGGTAAGCATACACAAAACGCAGCCCCTATATTAAGTGTTTAGAAAATTCCCTATAGGACAGGTGAACGGCTGAAAAATGATTGGAACCATTTCCCTGTTTGACTGCACACTTTTATGGGTATTATGACTCATATGGTGGTACTTTATTATTATCTCAATAATAGCGTAATACAGTATTTTCTCAGTTTAACCTCACACTCATACATTTTGTCTTAATTTCTTGCAGGCATCAGGGACAGATCGAGCAGTTGGCATGGGCCTGGTTGGCTTCAGCCTCCTATTATTTACATACTACACAATCTGGGTCATCATACTGGTAGGTCACAGGAGGTTGGTAGTACCTTAATTGGGGAGCATGGGCTCGTGGTAACGGCTGGAGTGGAATGGTATCGAACATGTGTAACTGTTTTTTTTTGTTGCACTGCATTGCTTTATCTTGGCCAGGATGCAGTTGTAAATGAGAACTTGTTCTCAACTGGCCAAATAAAGGTGAACATTTTTTTTACATGGGGGCTTGATGCCATTCCATTTGTGCCGTTCCAGACATGAGCTGTGCTCCCCTCAGCAGCCCCCTGTGTGGTAGTTATAGCCTAGCTACAGATTGTTATACCAGATAATGTGATTTAACTAAAGATTTTTTATGTCCTTTACTGGGAGTTACAGGATAGGTACTGTTTGGTGTAGAACAGAGAATTTTCGACCAACCTTTGTGATACTGGCGTCATTCTCCTGTTTCCACAAATCAACGATTAAGACAGTATTGCTAAGGTTGGTCGAAAATTCTTTGTCCTACACCAAACAGTATCTATCCTGTAACTCCCAAGTAATGGATACCAAAAATATTTGGTTAAATCACATTATCTGGTATAACAATCTGTAGCTAGGTATAGCCTAGAACTGCTTGCTATTCTGGTCCAAAATTGGTTTGTGCTGTCTTGCCAACGGGTCCATCCATTTGAATTCAATCATCTTTTGACGGCACGCCTTTTGATTAGAAAAATATTTGCCCATTGTAGAAGTGCTCAGAAAGCTACTTTTTGGGCCTGAATGCCAAAACATTAAAGAAATAAAGATGCTGAAAGTTGACCCATTTTGCATACACCACCATACCATGAGACATACATGTCTTCATCACTGGAAAAGACAAACGGTTGAGATTGATATCATTTAAAAGCATACAAACAGAGTTAGCAAACTATTTTATCATTTGAGATTTTTTAAATTTAAATTTAAAAGAACATGTTTTAACGGAAATGATCTAAAAACACCAACTCATTTGTTGTAGTTTAGGCCCTATTTTACGTCATCTAACTTTATTGTGTTGTGCCGGCCATCGGTTCAGACACAACATGCTCTTGAAAACAGGGTGGGTGTCATGTTTTAGCTGATATATTTACTAAAATGGGAATGAACTTTCAAATGGTACTAGAAAGATCGTTGGAGGTCCACACATTCGAGAATGTTGACTTTGCATTGTAATTTGCAAGTTAAATTCGTTGCCAGAAATCCAATAGAAGATTATGTATTGTTTGTGTCTACTAACTCGTGGGATATTGTACCTTTTCCAGCCCTTCGTGGACAACGATCATGTGGTCCACCAGTATTTCCTTCCACGGGAGTACTCTATCATTCTACCTGGGATTGCAGCATTGATACTGCTGCTCTGTGTAGGTGAGTTCTTGAATGCTACATTAGATGGGTTCTAATCTAGTGTTTTGCTCCCTTGCCTGTTCCCTACTCTCGGCCTGTCCATCTAAAAGGACTGGACATACATAGGATATAACGCATTCTGGTTGTTCACAAGGACCTCCCTGAGCTAGGTGCAGCTGAGGTGACCATCTGATGGTCTACAAATCACAGAACAGCCTAACTGGGCATGAACAGATCCATATGCAATACACCCAAATTGGTGAATATGTGGCACCTACAATGGTGGCCAAATATATTGGTAGCCTTGCACTTTTCTTAAATAATTCCCCATTTCTTCTAAAATAAGTTGAACTTGGAAGATAAAAAACATTGTCTCCACACGTTGTTATTGGATTGTCACATGGCAGAACCATTTTTTGGGGGGGAACTTATAAGTTTACAATGTTTAATTAAGAAAATTTAAACAAATGGCATGGACACAATTTTTGGCACCCATGAGCTAATATTTGGTTAAACATCCTTTTGCGAAGATAACAACAAAACAAAGTATTTTAGCCATCTATGAGCTTGCTATACCTTTCTACTGGGAATTTGGCCACCTTTTTTAGCTGCAAATGACTCCAATTCTTCAATGTTTTGAATGTTGCCTTCCACCAACTGCTGTTTTCAGATTTCCCCAAAGGTTTTTGATGGGATCCAGATCTGGATTCCTCGCTGGCCACTCCAGAACATTTTTGAATGCTTATTTGGTTATTGGTAAACATAGTGCTGATGTATTGCCAAATTTTGTTTCATTGGTCTACAGAACATTTCCCCAGGATTTAGGCATGTTTAGATGGGATTTTACAAAGTTCAAATGGTCTTTCTTGTCTCTTTCACCATTGGAGTCTTCCTATGTTTACCAATGACCAAATTAAGCATTCAAAGAAAAGACCAACCTCCCTACAATCAAACATGGGGGAGGTTCACTAATGCTTTGAATGCTTTGCTTTGATGCCTCTGGTACTAGGGGCCTTGAACGTGTGCAAGACATAATGAAAACAGCAGATTATCAAAGTGTTTTGGAGTGCATTGTTCAACCCAGTGTCTAAAAACTGGGTTTCTGTTGAAGGTCGTGGGTCTTCCAGCAGGACAACAACTCAAACACACATACATTTTTTTTAAGCCCCCAGGAATGGTTCAATAATAAACACTGGACTGTTCTGGAGTGGGCAGCGACTGCTCCAGATCTGAATCCCATCCAAAACCAATTTATTTTATATAAGGGAAAGGGAGATACCTAGTCAGTTGTACAACTGAATGCCTTCAAATGAAATGTGTCTTCCACATTTAACCCAACCCCTCTGAATCAGAGAGATGCAGGGGGCTGCCTTAATCAACATCCATGTCTTCGGCACCCAGTGAACAGTGGGTTAATTGCCTTGCTCAGGGGCAGAATGACTGATTTTTACCTTGTCAGCTCAGGGTATATGCCATTTGTTTACATTTTCTTAGTTAACATTCCCCTCCCAAAGAAATGTTGATTCTGCAATGTTGACAATAGAACAAAGGTGTGGAGACCAAACTTTATTTTTTAAATTCAACTTATTTTAGAAGAAATGGGGAATTAATTAAGAAAAGTGCAAGAGTGCCAATATATTTGGCCACCACTGTAGTTCAGTCTGGTCTTGATGAGAACAGTGACCTTATTCTTCTCGTTTTAAGAGTAACCACAGATATTCTCCTCTCCTCAGGTACCTTCATTGGCGTGGTCACCAGGAAGAACCGCAAGCCTAAGGTGGACTAAGAGGGATGGTGTCACAGAGACTCTGTCAGACGGGTCAGGATGTAGCGCTAGTAGTTATGCTAACAGTAGCTTCACTAGAACCTCCCTGGTCCAGCGTCTTGCCTTACATTCCGTTGGGAGAAATCAAAAATAAAGTCTGGCTTCTCTCTGATGAAAACATCTAATGACTGAAAGACATAAGACAAGACTTGAAGAGCTGCTGTATACCAACACCTATCCCTTCTCCTTATTCAGACCCACAACCTTGTGGTTGGCAATGCATGTCATCGGGCAAGTCAGAAGTCTTTTTTTTTTGGGTTGCCAAAAGATTACGATCACTTCCCTGAAAATGTAAATGAGTTCTTTACACACAAACTGCCATTTATGGCCTGCCTGTCACCTACACATAGGGAAGGAATCAGATCAGTACTGGAATTCTTTGTGTTTTGGTTGTTATCAGTAAAAACATTAATAGCAGGCTCAACTTGCCCGACTGTCATAAATGCCATAAATTGTTTGTCTTTTGTGTAAACAATGGGAATGAACCAGGATGATCAGCTTTAGGCTACTGGAATTCTTTTCAGTTTGATTTCTATATGTATTTATTTTTCATTACATGCCCATTGGGGCAAACTCAGAGCAGGCCAAACTTGTGCAACTGCTCACTTCACTTGACCCAGGCAATAGGGCAACCCTTAATGTCAATCCCTGCATGGCTGCAGATGCTATATTTATCCTTAAGGAGCATTGTCACTTTGCCAGGGATACAAAATTCAAAAGGCATGCAGGTGCATGCAGGTGCATGGCAACAATTGAACAAGATGAAGGAAAAAGGAAACTGCACACTGCTCTTGATAGTATCACCAATCTTTAATAAGCTTACACGTGAGGCCTTCTTCAGAGCTTTTTGAATTTTTTTGAAATGTGAACTCTTATGTAAACCTAGCCCCACCCACATCTGTTCCACACATCGAAGGGGATTGGGGGCAAAGGAAAAAAAGGGATGAAATCGATGTGTCAGTATTCACTTTCACTGTATGTGGTCAGCCCTAGATAAAAACCTGGCTTCATAATGTGGAGAAGAATTAGATTAGCTGATTTTGTGGAGTACTATATCAGATTCGATCAAAGTTTCACTGGCGTCCCATTTCACCACATTTTGAATGTCTTTTCAGGCACTGTTTTAAGACTTAAATATTTATTTTGAGTTCTTAGTTGCTAAGAATGACCAACGTCAATTGTTTAGTTAGTAACTGTCGTCTTCACGGACTGAAAGGGCCCAATTGATATCCAAGCATATTTATTATGTCCACACAAGCACTTGGTATTTTAAATAATCATTGTGGCAAATTAGGAAATCTGTCATTCTTTTAAATGCCATTAAGTGCTTGGCTAGTGCAAGTACAATATAACTTAGCATCTGATATGATGGACGATTTTCTAAAGTCTGTTGAGCAAAACAAGGTCTAAACATGTGGATGGTGTATAGGGTTAAAGGTCCTCTGTATTCACAAAATAAAATGTTTATATTGATAATTCTCGCACAATTCATTCAGGATTTCAATGTTTAGAATGTGGTCTATTATTGAGAATTGATTCAAATAATCATGATTTATTGTGTAGACTATACATCTACGATTTAGGTCATTTCATTGATCACATCAAACTATTCCTCGTAAAATGTGTCATATATGGCGTTTTTTATCATCTGTGTGCCCGCGTTATTTTCAGGTCACAGACATGAGCAAATGCTTTGTGAAAGGAGATTTCTGGTGCAGCTTGTTGGGGGTTCCGCGCAGTGTCATTATAGCCACATCCCCGCTTGCGCGCATTCATTGAATGAACGGATTGCTATGTCAATCGTGGATAGGAGGAATGCGCTGATCTCGGGAACTATAGAGCAGACACGGGAGGACCTGAATTAGTGGCATCGATGAGCCAAACTGAGGCAAGAATCTTCATATTTTGGAATATCTATTACTAATGTTAACGCAAATATTATTTTAATATTGAATGTTTTGTTAGGATATGCTTTTGACTATATGGACGTAGCCTACTGTAGTTTTTTAAGTCGTGCTAAATTTACCGGTAGGTATCCCATGCGCGCAATGACAGGCAGCGGATAGACGACAGAAGGATGTATCCGAATTGTGTGTGAAAAGTTTAATTTAGGCAGGAAAGAATAACACCATATTCAAACCATCCGGCCAACATTATCAGAAATGGTTGGCTGTATCACCGTTATGCGCATGCAATAACCCTTTTTAGCCTATTGTTTTATTGTATGGCTAGTCAAAATCAAATCAAATTTTATTTGTCACATACACATGGTTAGCAGATGTTAATGCGAGTGTAGCGAAATGCTTGTGCTCCTATAATATCCCATATATTATTGTATACCCTACACATGTATAGAGTATTACTATATGGCAAAAGGTGTAGGCCTACTTTATTATGCTGGTATACTGCTGTGGGTGTGGTGTCAACTCTGTTCCACTGGTCAGTGGGTCAATATAGAGCAGTGCAGATACTCAAATTGGATGGAGTCCTCTTTCAAAGATTCTGCATGTTGATAAAAACAACATATTTTGTACCCTATATTTTATCAATGGTTTATCCTTGATACATCATGATTTAACATAATAAAACTACTAATTAAATGGTTATTTTGCTAATAGATGCTTGAAGCTGGGTACTCTCCAAAACAAGGACCTCATTAGTTACAGCCACTGTGCTTGAACAGATAAAGTGCCCCTAGGGCTTGCAGGGGCGCATTGAGAGCAACAGCTTCATCTAGGCCCTAGGGACTTGAACAGACTTGTTCCTCTCCTGCGTGTTGTCAAGGAGACAGCTGGTTGATCCATGATCACTGATGGTTCATATTTACATACCCCATGTGGGGGAAGGAGGGATACACTAGCAGGGCTGGAATGGCCATCTGTCATTTTGGGAAATGCCAGATGGGCTGGTTCATTTTTAGCCCAGTGGGCCTGTCTAACTCAGATTTTTTGTGCAAAATCATCTATTAATAATGTGGGCCTCAGAGAAAATATGGCCTGGTGTAGGGGCCTTGAGGAAAATAATATAATAATAATAATAATAATATATGCCATTTAGCAGACGCTTTTATCCAAAGCGACTTACAGTCATGTGTGCATACATTCTACGTATGGGTGGTCCCGGGAATCGAACCCACTACCCTGGCGTTACAAGCGCCATGCTCTACCAACTGAGCTACAGAAGGACCACAAATTGGGCCAGTGTGGGAACCTCAAGGAAAAGAAAGGGCAGGTGTGTTAGACATGTCAGGGCTGATTTCCGGTCCCAGTCTGCCCCTGTACACTAGCCTATATTGACAGTCCTTAGTGATTTCTGGTCTCAGTCTGCCCCTGTACACTAGCCTACAGTATTTTCACAGTGATTTCTGGTTCCAGTCCGCCCCTTTACACTAGCCTATATTCACACTCCTTAATTATTTGGCTAATAATGGGGGCCTCAAGGAAAAAAATGGCCTGGTGTAGGAGCCTCGAGGAAGAAAATGGACCAGTGTAGGGGCCTTGAGGAAAAAAATGGGCCAGTGTTGGAGCCTTGAGGAAAAAAATGGGCCAGTGTTGGAGCCTCAAGGAAAAGAAGGGGCAGGTGTGCTAGAAATGTCAGGGCTGATTTCTGGTCCCAGTCTGTCCCTGTACACTAGCCTATATTCACAGTCCTTAGTGATTGCTGGTCCCAGTCCGCCCCTCTACACTAGCCTATATTCACAGTCCTTAGTTACCCTCTCCTCGCTTGTTCCTAACAGGAAAGGCTTCTGTGGTCAAATGTATGTGGCCTGTTCGATTTCACTGTCAGTTAATATCAGGCCAATAAAAGCTCTCCATTCTCTGAGGCCTATAGAGCCATTGCACTTTTGTTGCAGTGGTCACTTTCTGCATGCCACAGGCAGCCCAGGTCTCTCTACGACACAACTTATTTTCAACCTCTGGTTTGCCCAGAAATGAGTTACCTCACGTCAATCGATAGGAAGACCAACTTGCGTGGTCCAACTGGTCTTACCTGCGTAGTTGTCTTTTTTTGTAAATGGCATTACATTTTAATGGAGACAAACATCCCTTTTAGTGATGTGGCATTTTGTAGAGATGGTTGCAAGTGCTGGTGCTTGAGCACTCATTCTGGTGTGTGTGTGGCATCCCCACCCCAGATGGAGATGTCTGGGGTTCCGGCCGGGGTGACACGGAGGACTGGGACAGTGAAGAGGACGATGTGGGGGGGCCTGAGGCAGCAGTGGAAGCTACTGGGCCTGTTTGAGATTGACCAGCAGCACGAGTTCTACAGCCTCACCTCTATGATGAAGGAAGGTCTCTCTGCAGCCGTGCAGACCACCATCGACAACCCACCACCGGTGAGCACCAACCACGGGTCACATTAGGTTTGGTGCAAGTATTCTAAGTAAATTTTACTAAGCATGTTTGCACCACGTTAAAAATCTGACCTGTTTATTTCAGTGGAGGATAGAACACTTAAAACAGCTAGAACACGAGACTGTCTTCACTTACACCTTGTTTTTAATCCTTTGTGTTTAATGCCCTGTGTACAGGTATTTTACAAACGTCACACCCAGTGCAAACACGTGGTAGATTAAGATGTTTTACAAGGCTCACAAGGGATAGACAGTTTGATCTGGGCATCGTGTTGTCAGCGTGCATAACCATGTACAGTGGTCTGAAACTAGTCAAAAACATGTTTTAAATGGTCCAAACAAACAACAATATACCTGTCATATGCCATTGTCAACATTTTCATGTTTGGTTATTTACTGGATACATTTTGATTTCCTGGTAGCGGGTAACTGTTGACTCACTCCACCTCCATCAAGTTCGCCCAGAGGACCATGAGAAGGTCAACAGGGGTGGGGATGTAACATGAACAAAAGGAGCTCATCAGATAGAGCCATGCTCCATCCACCTGTATTACTCATGGCTTATGGCCCCATACAGAAGAACCCTGGGTCATGTTCATTAGGCAGCAAACGGAAGAAAATGGACTGGAACAGGGAGTGATTACCTGGACTTTTCCAATAAGAAAGGCTCAAATTGTTATGGTTCTCATAGTTTGTTAGCCGCTTGTTAGCTTACTACTAGCTACAATGGCACCTTCTCTGCAACAATTGTTTTGTTTAAGACGTATGCCCAATTTTGACTTTACATCATTGAGGCGTCTTTGGATTACAATCTGAAAACCTGCTCCCTACTATTTGCTCTGATGACTTGCCCGTGCGGATCTGAGAAGGCGTTGAGGCGTTACCATATTGCTTTCACCCAATCCGGTGGCCTCAGATCCACCAAAAGTCATCAGCACCAAGGTCAGATGGAAAGTTGCTAAGTATCCGGTTTGGAACAGAGTATTTGGCTGAGCTAGGGGAGGTGCCTATTAGTAGCTTGTGCATTTGCTTTGTTTAACTGACAAACACTGTTGTTGTCCCTACAATAGAGAAGGGGGACAAAACAGGATTATATTCGCAACCTGATCTCAGAGCATTTTGTATTATTCTGTAAGTAAAACCGAGACACCCCATTTAGTATGATATGTTACTTTTTCGTATGGCATGTATTCATTTGTGGATGTCTATCACCCATTTGGTATGATATGTTACGAATTCAATTCGTATTATATGTTACGAATATGCAAAACATACAATATGTCATGAATTCTAGATAGGTGGCTAACGTTAACTAGGCTAAGAATTAGGGTTAAATAAAAATGTAGGAGTTAGGTTAAAGTGTTACGGTTAGGGGAAGGGTTATCTAAAAGGGTTAAGGTCAGGGGAAGGGTTAGCTAACATGCAAAGTAGCTAAAAAGTAGTAAGTAGTTGAAAATTTGCTAATTAGTTAAAATGCTAAAGTTGTCTGTGATGAGATTAGAATTCTCAACCTTTGGCTTAAGTAATCATCTGTTTAATGTAACCATACCAAACATAACATAATATATCATAACATATAATATTATGGCCACCCAAGTGGCGCAGGTGTCTAAGGCAATGCATCGCAGTGCTAGAGGCGTCACTACAGACACGAGCTCGATCCCGGGCTGTATCACAACCGGCCGTGATTTGGGAGTCCCATATGGCGGTGCACAATTGGCCCAGCGTTGTCCGGGCTCGGGGACGGTTTGGCCGGAGTAGCTTTACAAGTAGGCCGTCATTGTAAATAAGAATTTGTTCTTAACTCACTTGTCTAGTTAAATAAAGGTTAAAAAACATGGACTGTCTTGGATTTACGAACAGAATAATACGAAATGCTCTGAGACCAAGCTGATATTAGAGCCAAGTGGGACTTGGATTTGGGTGTAATCATGAGAACTTATTTGCAGAAACCATTTTACATTGGCGTTTGGTTGCTGTGCCAGATCCTATGGTGCTGAATACGATTTTTATATATTTACATTTTTTTCCACACACACACACACACACACACACACACACACACACACACACACACACACACACACACACATATTCAAATGGAGCCTGCTGACTCAGCAGTGTGATACATGAATGTCCAGTCTGTTGTCTCTTACTCACGTATTATCTTACACACACACACACCCTGTTGACCCACCTCTGGTAGTGTGTTAACTCATTGTGTCGCAATGTTTAGATTTCATGAAAAGTTGAGAGGAGTTCAACAGGAAAGGTATCTGTACATTTTTGTTGTTGGACTGTCATTGCTGTTAATTGTCTTTTTTTCATATTTAAAAATGTAGCTGTGTAGAACATTCACCTTCTGTATCTCAGTTGGTAGAGCATGGCGCTTGTAACGCCAGGGTAGTGGGTTCGATTCCCGGGACCACCCATACGCAGAATGTATGCACACATGACTGTAAGTCGCTTTGGATAAAAGCGTCTGCTAAATGGCATATATTATTATTATTATATTATTCACAGAATGTTAGTAGTGAATACAACATTTAAAATAGCGAAAACATAAAACAAATGCCTTCTTTTTAGAATGTTAGATGTATCTGACCCACAGTGATTGTAGCAATGTTTATTGCTTTGCATAATTGGTATATGTTATAGGTAACCATTATTCAATTTTTTTTTATTTTTTTATCATAGGATGAATTGTCAGAAGATGATTACAGATTGGAAGTCACTCAAATACATAAGGTATGCTGATTTCCAAAAATCTCTCTACAGCAGGTAGGTATCTAAAGGTATCAGCAGGTATCTAAATAGAGCCAAGATATCGTGTGGAGTTCCTCAAGGATCTATTCTTGGGCTGGTTGTTTGACCTACATCCATGACCTTGCTGCGGTATCTATCACCTTATTTCCATTACTGTTTGCTGATGATACCAATCAGATCTGAACTCAAAATAACTCTCTCTCTCTCTGTCTCTGTGTGTGTAGGACTTTAAAATGGAGACATTTGCAGGGCCAGTGTTTGCCAGCTTGCGTCGCTCCCTGGGAATGACAGAAAAGGAGTATCAGCATTCTCTCTCCTTCGATGGCTCATACCTGCAGTTCATCAGCAACTCCAAAAGCAAGGCTGACTTCTTTCTGACGTGCGTAAGCATATTCTACTCCTCTCTTCATCTCTCCCTTTCCTGCTAGAGTATATCTCTCTCACCACACATAGACATACAGCAATAGTGAAAATATAGAAGAGTTCCTTTGTTAGTCCTATTTTGGTATTTTATTATGGATCCCCATTAGCTGCTGCAAAAGCAGCAGCTACTCTTCCTGGGGTCAACACAAAACATGAAACATAATACAGAATGACATAATACAGTACATCAATAGACAAGAACAGCTCAAGGACCGAACTATATACATTTTTTTTTAAAGGCACACGTAGCCTACATATCGATGCATAAACACAAACTATCTAGGTCAAATAGAGGAGAGATTTTGTGCCGCAAGACCCCTGCTGGCATGTCTGGTGCGATAAGTGTGTGCGTCAGAGCTGTGTATAAGTTAACTATGCAAACAATTTGGGATTTAACACAATGTTTCTTATAAAAAGAAGAAGTGATGCAGTCAGTCTCTCCTCACCTCTTAGCCAAGAGAGACTGGCATGCATAGTATTTATATCTGCCCTCTTGTTACAACTTCTAACAATGGTGAAGTTGTAGTCAAGCGCAGAGAGCAGGTAATTCAGTACGTGGATATTTTATTCCATAGACTGTGGAGCCACGACATGCAAAACACCAGGGTGCATGAAACAACCCGTCCCAAAATACAACGGACTAAAACTGTCCGGAGAAATACTGATAACACTCATACACTAGATAATACACACTGTCCTTCTGTAGCTCAGTTGGTAGAGCATGGCGCTTGTAACGCCAAGGTAGTGGGTTCGATTCCTGGGACCACCCATACGTAGAATGTATGCACACATGACTGTACGTCGCTTTGCATAAAAGCGTCTGCTAAATGGCATATATTATTATTATTATTATAACAGAAAACAAGCCCGCACAAATACCCAGCGGGCCTAGTGCCCTTAAATAGCCTACAAACAAACACTAACTCAAAACAGGTGGAACCAATTAGACCCAATTAACAGAAACAAAAGGAAAGGGAATCGATGGCAGCAAATAGGCCGGCGACGACGACCGCCGAGCGCCGCCCGAACAGGAAGAGGCACCATCTTCGGCGAGATTCGTGACACCTCTGATTACAATTAAGAGCAAAATGTGCCGCTCTGTTCTGGGCCTGATCTCTGCATCTGTCTTTCTCTTCCAGGAACAATAAGTGTTTTTTCTTGAAGACCCAGAATAAGAGAGAGGTGAAATTCCTCCTGTCCAATTTGAGAATCTACATGGAGCACCTAGAGAAGTATCCCCATTCACTACTGGTCAAGTTCTTAGGTAAGACTAACAGGATGGACTCTCATGGAAAATCTTTGTATCTGTTTTAGTTCTCTTAGCTACCATAACTTTGCATTTGACTGACTTTCGGTTTGTTTTCAAGGTGTCCACAGGATAAACATTTCCCATAGGAGGAAGGTACAGACTGACTATAGATTGTTATTCATAGGCATAGTGTGTGTAATTATCTGCAACTTTGATCATGCCTTGTCTTACCCTTTTCACAGAAGTACTTTATTGTAATGCAGAGTGTTTTTTATCCTGACGATCGAATAAATGCCAGGTAAGCCTGTTTCAGAGTTAAACCAAAAAGTCTGGAGTAGGGACTATATTACAGGCTCTGGTAGCAATACTGCTATACTGACTTTGTTCTCTGTTGTCTTTTGTTGCAGGTATGACATCAAGGGTTGTGAGGTGAGCCGGTGGACAGACCCCGCCCCTGAGGGTAGCCAGGTTATTGTTGTCCTCAAGGACTTGAACTTCAAGGGCCAGTATATCACTCTGGGTAAGAGGAACGAATCCTGTCATAGTATGTTACAGCAAGCGTTATTTCACATGTGTACCAGATGACTGACTACAATGAAAAAAATACATTACAGGTATATTGTAGTAATTGAGATAGGCCAGTCTGGTCATGCTTATAGCAGAGTAACATCCATTTTAATAACCCATATTGTTACACTGTAACAGGTAGTAAGTGGTACATGCCGTTATTTCATATATATGTTTGTGCTGATAGACCAGCAGCGGCCGTGGCTGCTCCGGCAGGTGGAGATTGACACGTCGTTCTTGCAGAGACTCAACGTGCTGGACTACAGCCTCCTGGTGGGCCATCAGCCCCTGCACCAGGACGAACGCCACCAGGGCCTCTCTTTTGCCACCCTTATCATGCGCACAAAAAAGTGGGTGGAAATTGTATTTTAAAAAATATATATTTCTTGATGTTTACCCCCTCTCCTCTTTAACCTTTTCAGATGGTTGTTGGTTTCTATTAACTCTGGTTACCCCTTCTCCGCTTTAACCTTTTCAGATGGTTGTTGGTTTCTATTGACTCTGGTTACCCCTTCTCCTCTTTAACCTTTTCAGATGGTTGTTGGTTTCTGTTGACTCTGGTTACCCCCTCTCCACTTTAACCTCTCAGGTCAGTGATCACTGGCTCAAGCCCCACCCATGCGGACATGCCCACTGTTCCAGGGGTGGTCCCAGAGGAAGACTCCAACCTGTCGGTGTCAGAGATGGATGGTGGGACAGGAAGTGGCAGCGTTGCCGAATCACGGGGAGGAAGTGACCCGGGCAGTGCCCTTTCCGGGAGAACCTGTACTGAGCAGCCGACCGGGTCGGTCACAGATTCGATGGTGCTCAGGGACTTCCAGGCCCAGAACCGCCGGCTGCTGCCCAACTTCAAGAACCCGCTACACGTCATTGATGGACCGGAGCATCGCTACTTTGTGGGCATCATTGACATCTTCACTGTCTACAGCTTCAAGAAGAGGCTGGAGCATTGGTGGAAGAGACTGCGGCACCCAGGGCAGGCCTTCTCCACCGTCAGCCCCACCTCTTACTGCCTTAGGCTCTGCCAGTGGGTACAGGACCACACCAAGTAGACTTAGAAAAAGGGGAGGATGAGGATGGTTAGTCCCAGTAGCAGACTGTCTGCCCAAGAACAAACGTTTGCATGCACACAAGTTGGACACTGACCAGAGACATGAAGCTATGCTTTTAAAGCACTATAATTTCAGATTGATCAAGGAGCAGTTACTTTCATGTTTCCACATCTCCAGACCAAAGCTAAAACAAATATAAACCATTATATACAAATATAATATTCAGCATTGCAAATTCATGGGTTTCCTTTTCATATTCTTTGTTAAGTAAACAAAGAAAAAGGTGCGACATTTATAATCAAGTGCTATGAATTAATTAGCTGATTCTCCAAAGTATAATCGTTTTTTAATTGTTGAAGTTCAATTAGCAAGTGAATGCTGAAAATCAAAATAATTGTACAAATTTGCCACCTGATATGGATTTATTTTTATTTTTACAATTGTACTTTGAAGTGTTTATACCTGTGCAATTTTGTTGTATTTTTAAAAGCTGTGTTTTCACTGTTCAACTGACCAAGTGAATATACTCTCCCGATATGACTGTGCAGTGTGTATGTATATATATACAGTGCCTTGCGAAAGTATTCGGCCCCCTTGAACTTTGCGACCTTTTGCCACATTTCAGGCTTCAAACATAAAGATATAAAACTGTATATTTTTGTGAAGAATCAACAACAAGTGGGACACAATCATGAAGTGGAACAACATTTATTGGATATTTCAAACTTTTTTAACAAATCAAAAACTGAAAAATTGGGCGTGCAAAATTATTCAGCCCCTTTACTTTCAGTGCAGCAAACTCTCTCCAGAAGTTCAGTGAGGATCTCTGAATGATCCAATGTTGACCTAAATGACTAATGATGATAAATACAATCCACCTGTGTGTAATCAAGTCTCCGTATAAATGCACCTGTCTCAGAGGTCTCAGAGTAGTCTCAGAGGTCCGTTAAAAGCACAGAGAGCATCATGAAGAACAAGGAACACACCAGGCAGGTCCGAGATACTGTTGTGAAGAAGTTTAAAGCCGGATTTGGATACAAAAAGATTTCCCAGACTTTAAACATCCCAAGGAGCACTGTGCAAGCTATAATATTGAAATGGAAGGAGTATCAGACCACTGCAAATCTACCAAGACCTGGCCATCCCTCTAAACTTTCAGCTCATACAAGGAGAAGACTGATCAGAGATGCAGCCAAGAGGCCCATGATCACTCTGGATGAACTGCAGAGATCTACAGCTGAGGTGGGAGACTCTGTCCATAGGACAACAATCAGTCGTATATTGTACAAATCTGGCCTTTATGGAAGAGTGGCAAGAAGAAAGCCATTTCTTAAATATATCCATAAAAAGTGTTGTTTAAAGTTTGCCACAAGCCACCTGGGAGACACACCAAACATGTGGAAGAAGGTGCTCTGGTCAGATGAAACCAAAATTGAACTTTTTGGCAACAATGCAAAACGTTATGTTTGGCTTAAAAGCAACACCCTGAACACACCATCCCCACTGTCAAACATGGTGGTGGCAGCATCATGGTTTCGGCCTGCTTTTCTTCAGCAGGGACAGGGTAGATGGTTAAAATTGATGGGAAGATGGATGGAGCCAAATACAGGACTATTCTGGAAGAAAACCTGATGGAGTCTGCAAAAGCCCTGAGACTGGGACGGAGATGTGTCTTCCAACAAGACAATGATCCAAAACATAAAGCAAAATCTACAATGGAATGGTTCAAAAATAAACATATCCAGGTGTTAGAATGGCCAAGTCAAAGTCCAGACCTGAATCCAATCGAGAATCTGTGGAAAGAACTGAAAACTGCTGTTCACAAATGCTCTCCATCCAACCTCACTGAGCTCGAGCTGTTTTGCAAGGAGGAATGGGAAAAAATGTCAGTCTCTCGATGTGCAAAACTGATAGAGACATACCCCAAGCGACTTACAGCTGTAAACGCAGCAAAAGGTGGCGCTACAAAGTATTAACTTAAGGGGGCTGAATAATTTTGCACGCCCAATTTTTCAGTTTTTGATTTGTTAAAAAAGTTTGAAATATCCAATAAATGTCATTCCACTTCATGATTGTGTCCCACTTGTTGTTGATTCTTCACAAAAAAATGCAGTTTTATATCTTGATGTTTGAAGACTGAAATGTGGCAAAAGGTCGCAAAGTTCAAAGGGGCCGAATACTTTCGCAAGGTACTATATATATATTGTTTTTAATTTAATAAAATGTTGTATTCTTTGTGCGGTCATGGCAAGGTCAGTATAAAGGGTTAACGTTTAAAAGTGATGACAAACGGTAGTCATAAAGGTTCTGTTCCCCTGCTCAGACATCGTTGACGCATGTCAGATCTTACAATGCCTGGATAAGTATTTTACATATCAGCTAACCACATCATATGTCATAGCAATCTGGTGCCCGACTGCACAGTCGATGACGTGGCACGCAACCATTGGTTGATGCATGCACTGTCTGAACAGGGAAACACAACCTTTATAAGACTGCCTGGTTCTTATGATGACCAACACATTTTTTTAAAGGGAAAGTTCACTTCTGGAAATTGTATCTTATTTTTGACTTACCTAGGGAAGAACCTGGACACTCTAGGTAACACCGTAGGGAACTTGAAAATACACAAATTGAACTATCAGAAGGGATATTACTCACACTGCCCAGTTTTTATGGTGAAATGTAGGCTAAAGACTTATTCTTGCTGTTAGAAAATATAACACAAATGTGCTTTAAACCTCTTGAGGTGCTCCATTCTGTACCTCACCCTCGACACCCTGTGTCAGTCAGGGAAATATGAGGATTGTTTTTCACAACTCTGTCTGGGTCTGACTGTTGTTTGAAAGTAAGGCACTGTATTTACAGGGTTTAAGTTGTCTAGAAACAGAAATATATTCTATCCATGAATAGAATTGACTTTACATCCTATTTGACTGTAAGATGTAGCATACAAAACATCCACACAAAGTTGGGGAAATAAAATACCCTGATTTGAGGACTAAGTTATGTGGTCATTTTTACAACATATTCACTAATATAAGCTACTTCGTAATGGTGTGGATGGATGACTCTAATCTACCATCTATACTCTCTCCTGGCTCAACTTGTTGACCCCTGGTAAAGTCATGTTTGTGCCTTCTGTCTATAATAGCCGTGTGCTGAAACCTTTGCTCAATGCATAAATAACTTTGAGTTAAGGTGTGTGTGAACTTTGCTTATTTGCTTACGGGCTTGTATCTAACTCTCTGAAGGTACCCTCTCTCTAAAGGTAGTTCAGTGGTTCCCAACCTTTTTTGCTTACTGTACCACCAACTGAATTTTGCTCTGCCCAGAGTACACCTAAAGTACCCCCTCAAATCCCTAGTTGGGAACCACTGCTCTTTTTTATTTTTATTTTTTCACCTTTATTTAACCAGGTAGGCTAGTTGAGAACAAGTTCTCATTTACAACTGCACCTGGCCAAGATAAAGCAAGCAGTGCGACACAAACAACAACACAGAGTTACACATGGAAAAACAAGCATACAGTCAATAATACAATAGAAAAAGTGCCTTGCGAAAGTATTCGGCCCCCTTGAACTTTGCGACCTTTTGCCACATTTCGGCCTTCAAACATAAAGATATAAAACTGCATTTTTTTAAAGAATCAACAACAAGTGGGACACAATCATGAAGTGGCGACATTTATTGGATATTTCAAACTTTTTTAACAAAGCAAAAACTGAAAAATTGGGCGTGCAAAATTATTCAGCCCCCTTAAGTTAATACTTTGTAGCGCCACCTTTTGCTGCGATTACAGCTGTAAGTCGCTTGGGGTATGCCTCTATCAGTTTTGCACATCGAGAGACTGACATTTTTTCCCATTCCTCCTTGCAAAACAGCTCGAGCTCAGTGAGGTTGGATGGAGAGTATTTGTGAACAGCAGTTTTCAGTTCTTTCCACAGATTCTCGATTGGATTCAGGTCTGGACTTTGACTTGGCCATTCTAACACCTGGATATGTTTATTTTTGAACCATTCCATTGTAGATTTTGCTTTATGTTTTGGATCTTGTTGGAAGACAAATCTCCGTCCCAGTCTCAGGTCTTTTGCAGACTCCATCAGGTTTTCTTCCAGAATGGTCCTGTATTTGGCTCCATCCATCTTCCCATCAATTTTAACCATCTTCCCTGTCCCTGCTGAAGAAAAGCAGGCCCAAACCATGATGCTGCCACCACCATGTTTGACAGTGGGGATGGTGTGTTCAGGGTGATGAGCTGTGTTGCTTTTACGCCAAACATAACGTTTTGCATTGTTGCCAAAAAGTTACATTTAGGTTTCATCTGACCAGAGCACCTTCTTCCACATGTTTGGTGTGTCTCCCAGGTGGCTTGTGGCAAACTTTAAACGACACTTTTTATGGATATCTTTAAGAAATGGCTTTCTTCTTGCCACTCTTCCATAAAGGCCAGATTTGTGCAATATACGAGTGATTGTTGTCCTATGGACAGAGTCTCCCACCTCAGCTGTAGATCTCTGCAGTTCATCCAGAGTGATCATGGGCCTCTTGGCTGCATCTCTGATCAGTCTTCTCATTGTATGAGCTGAAAGTTTAGAGGGACGGCCAGGTCTTGGTAGATTTGCAGTGGTCTGATACTCCTTCCATTTCAATATTATCGCTTGCACAGTGCTCCTTGGGATGTTTAAAGCTTGGGAAATGTTTTTGTATGCAAATCCGGCTTTAAACTTCTTCACAACAGTATCTCGGACCTGCCTGGTGTGTTCCTTGTTCTTCATGATGCTCTCTGCGCTTTTAACGGACCTCTGAGACTATCACAGTGCAGGTGCATTTATACGGAGACTTGATTACACACAGGTGGATTGTATTTATCATCATTAGTCATTTAGGTCAACATTGGATCATTCAGAGATCCTCACTGAACTTCTGGAGAGAGTTTGCTGCACTGAAAGTAAAGGGGCTGAATAATTTTGCACGCCCAATTTTTCAGTTTTTGATTTGTTACAGTGTGTGCAAATAGTTTGTTACAGTGTGTGCAAATAAGGGAGGTAAGGCAATAGTGGCAAAATAATTACAATATAGCAATTAAACACTGGAGTGATATATGATCAGAAGATGAGTGTGCAAGTAGAGATACAGGGGTGCAAAGGTGCAAAATAAAATAAATAACAGTATGGGGATGAGGAAGTTGGATGGGTTATTTACAGATGGGCTATGTACAGGTGCAGTGATCGGTGAGCTGCTCTGACAGTAGGTGCTTAAAGCTAGTGAGGGAGATATGAGTCTCCAGTTTCAGTGATTTTTGCAGTTTGTTCCAGTCATTGGCAGCAGAGAACTGGAAGGAAAGGCAGCCAAAGGAGGAATTGGCTATGGGGGTGACCAGTGAAATATACCTGCTGGAGCGTGTGCTACGTGTGGGTGCTGCTATGGTGACTAGCGAGCTGAGATAAGGCGGAGCTTTACCTAGCAAAGACTTATAGATGACCTGGAGCCAGTGGGTTTGGCGACAAATAAGTAACAAGGACCAGCCAACGAGAGCATACAGGTCGCAGTGATGGGTAGTATATGGGGCTTTGGTGACAAAACGGATGGTACTGTGATAGACTGCATCCAGTTTGCTGAGTAGAGTGTTGGAGACTATTTTGACATTGCCGAAGTCAAGGATCGTTTGGATAGTCAGTTTTACAAGGATATGTTTGGCAGCATGGGTGAAGGATGCTTTGTTGTGAAATAGGAAGCCGATTCTAGATTTAATTTTGGATTGGAGATGCTTAATGTGAGTCAGGAAGGAGAGTTTACAGTCTAACAAGACACCTAGGTATTTGTAGTTGTCCACATATTCTAAGTTAGAACCGTCCAGAGTAGTGATAATGGACGGGCGGGTGGGTGCGGGCAGCGATTGGTTGAAGAGCATGCATTTAGTTTTACTTGCATTTAAGAGCAGTTGGAGGCCACAGAAGGAGAGTTGTATGGCGTTGAAGCTCGTTTGGAGATTTGTTAACACAGTTTCCAAAGAAAGGCCAGATGTATACAGAATGGTGTCATCTGCGTAGAGGTGGATCAAAGAATCAACCGCAGCAAGAGTGACATCATTGACATATACAGAGAAAAGAGTCGGCCCGAGAATTGAACCCTGTGGCACCCCCATAGAGACTGCAAGATGTCCGGACAACAGGCCCTCCGATTTGACACACTGAACTCTATCTGAGAAGTAGTTGGTGAACCAAGCGAGGCAGTCATTAGAGAAACGAAGGCTGTTGAGTCTGCCGATAAGAATGTGGTGATTGACAGAGTCAAAAGCCTTGGCCAGGTCGATGAATACTGCTGCACAGTGTTGTCTCTTATCAATGGTGGTTATGATATTGTTTAGGACCTTGAGCGTTGCTGAGGTGCACCCATGACCAGCTCAGAAACTGGATTGCATAGTGAAGAAGGTACGGTGGGATTCTAAATGGTCGGTGATCTGTTTGTTCACTTGGCTTTTGAAGACTTTAGAAAGGCAGGGCAGGATGGTTATAGGTCTGTAACAGTTTGGGTCTAGAGTGAAGAAGTGGAGGAATCTCAGACGATACGAAAGAGTGGTTGAACAGACTAGTAATAGGGGTTGCAACAATGGCGGCAGATCATTTTAGGAAGAGATGGTCCAGATTGTCTAGCCCAGCTAATTTGTAGTGATCCAGAATTTGCAGCTCTTTCAAAACATCAGCTGTCTGGATTTGGGTGAAGGAGAATCAGGGAGGACTTGGGCTAGTTGCTGCAGGTGGTGCAGGCAGAGCTGTTGGCCGGGGATGGGATAGCCAGGTGTAAAGCATGGCCAGCCATAGAGAAATTGATAGAGGAATTCTAAATTCCTGTGTGTTTTGTAGCCAAAACCAAATTCACACTCTTATCTATTTCATGATAAGTTGTAAGTTTATCATTTGCATGAATTAGCAAGAGACCAGTCTTAAAAACAAGTTCAGCATTTATTCTTGATGAGTACTGACCCAAAATACAAAGAACATTACATTTTAAAGAGAGAACATAAAATGACGTCATCAGTTTCATACTCTCTCCCATCCTCACAATTGGCGCAGTGTATTCAGGTCTGGAGATCTTCTACTCCCCTCATAAAACTACATTCCAACCTGTCTAAAAGATATACTTTTCTCCACTAATGGAACACAAACCAAACATTCTTATCTGTCTGAAAAGCTATCTCATCTCTCCCCCTTAAACCCGCAAGGTACAGACAATTAATTTGTGTTTACTTACATTTTCAGTAACAGCTTAACCAAGAGCCCATACATTTCATATCATAACATAATATAATAGTATCAGAATAAATGGTTTTAATTGAAATGTATACATTATTAATCATTTCATCTATAATTTCCTTCAACAGAAATGCTTATTGAAATTCTTGATTATTGTGGATTTATCAGTGGTGACAGTGTTTCCTAGTCTCAGTGCAGTGGGCAGCTGGGAGGAGGTGCTCTTATTCTCCATTGATTTTACAGAGTCCCAAAACATTTTGGAATTAGTGCTGCAGGATGCAAATTTCAGTTTGAAAAAGCTAGCCTTTGCTGTCCTAACTGACTGTGTATATTGGTTCCGGAATTCCCTGAAAATGTGCATATCACGGGGACTTTGAGGAGCAACCAGACATTGCACTTGACACATTTATGAAATGGCTTATTCCAGTTACTAATAAGCATTCACCCATTAAGAAAATTACTGTAAAAACTGTTACATTCCCTTGGATTGATGTGGAATTGAAAAATGGTATGTTTGAGAGGGATGAGGCAAAAGGAATGGCAAATAAGTCCGGCTGCACAAGTGTACTGCAAATTGAGAAAAGTGACGAAACTGAATAAAAACAAAGAAGAAACTACACTATGAAACAAGGATAAATGACAAAGAATGATAGTAAAAAGCTTTGGGGCATGTTATGAATTTTTTGGGCAAAAAGGCAAACTCATTGAATTAGATAGCTCATTCATCACAAAACCTACTGATATGGCCAATTACTTTAATGATTTTTCTTTCATTGGCAAGAGTAGCAATCAGGCATTACATGCCAGCAACAAATGCTGATATTACACATCCAAGAATAACTGATCAAATTATGAAAGACAAGCATTGTAATTTTGAATTCCGTAAAGTGGGTGTGGAATATTTTTTTTGTCTATCAACAATGACAAGCCACCGGAGTCTGACAACTTGGATGGAATATTAATGAGGATAATAGCAGATGATATTGCCACTCCTATTTGCCATAATCAATCTAAGCCTACTAGAAAGTGTGTGCCCTCAGGCCTGGAGGGAAGCAAAAACAGTTCCGCTACCCAAGAATATTGAAGCCCCTTTTACTGGCTCAAATAGCCAACCAATCAGCCTGTTACCATCTCTTAGTAAACTTTTGGAAAAGAATGTGTTTGACCAAATACAATACTATTTTACTGTAAACAAAATGACAACATACTGTCAGCACACTTATAGGGAAGGACATTCAACAAGCATGACATTTACACAGAATGACTGATGATTGCCTGATGACTGATGAGAAAAATGTATGACAAAAAGACTGTGGGAGTTGTTTTGTTAGACCTAAGTGCGGCTTTTGACATTATCGATCATAGTCTACTGATGGAAAAATGTGTTATGTCTTTACACCCCCTGCTATATTGTGGATAAAGAGTTACCTGTCTAACAGAACACAGAGGGCGTTTTTTAATGGAATCCTCTCCAACATAATCCAGGTAGAGTCAGGAATTCCCCAGGGCAGCTGTCTAGGCCCCTTACTTTAAAAAAAAATCACTAATGACATGCCACTGGCCTTGCGTAAAGCCAATGTGTCTATGTATGCGGATGACTCAACACTATGCACATCAGCTACTACAGCGAGTGAAATCACTGCAGTACATAACAAAGAGCTGCAGTTAGTTTCAGAGTGGGTGGAAAGGACTAAGTTAGTCCTAAATATTTCAAAAACTAAAAGCATTGTATTTGCAACTAATCATTCACTAAATCCTAAACCTCAACTAAATCTTGTAATAAATCATGTGTAAATTGAGCAAGTTGAGGTGACTAAACTGCTTGGAGTAAATCTGGATTGTAAACTGTCATGGTCAAAACATGTTGATACTACAGTAGCTAAGATGGGGAGAAGTCTGTCCATAATAAAGCGCTACTCTGCCTTTTTAACAACACTATCAACAAGACAGGTCCTACAGGCTCTAGTTTTGTATCACCTGGACTACTGTTCAGTCTTGTGGTCAGGTGCCACAAAGAAGGACCTTAGAAAATTACAATTGGCTCAGAACAGGGCAGCACTGCTGGTCCTTACACGGAGAGCTAACATTAATAATATGCATGTAAATCTCCCATGGCTCAAAGTGGAGGAGAGATTGACTTCAACACTACTTGTTTTTGTAAGAAGTGTTGACATGCTGAATGCACAGAGGTGTCTTTTTAAAATATTAGCACAGCTCAGACACACATGCATACCACACAAGACATGCCACCAGAGGTCTTTTCAAAATCTTCAAGTCAAGAACAGACTATGAGAGGCGCACAGTACTACATAGAGCGATGACTACATGGAACTCTATTCTACAGGTACAGTGCCTTGCGAAAGTATTCGGCCCCCTTGAACTTTGCGACCTTTTGCCACATTTCAGGCTTCAAACATAAAGATATAAAACTGTATATTTTGTGAAGAATCAACAACAAGTGGGACACAATCATGAAGTGGAACGACATTTATTGGATATTTCAAACTTTTTTAACAAATCAAAAACTGAAAAATTGGGCGTGCAAAATTATTCAGCCCCTTTACTTTCAGTGCAGCAAACTCTCTCCAGAAGTTCAGTGAGGATCTCTGAATGATCCAATGTTGACCTAAATGACTAATGATGATAAATACAATCCACCTGTGTGTAATCAAGTCTCCGTATAAATGCACCTGCACTGTGATAGTCTCAGAGGTCCGTTAAAAGTGCAGAGAGCATCATGAAGAACAAGGAACACACCATGCAGGTCCGAGATACTGTTGTGAAGAAGTTTAAAGCCGGATTTGGATACAAAAAGATTCCCCAAGCTTTAAACATCCCAAGGAGCACTGTGCAAGCGATAATATTGAAATGGAAGGAGTATCAGACCACTGCAAATCTACCAAGAACTGGCCGTCCTTCTAAACTTTCAGCTCATAAAAGGAGAAGACTGATCAGAGATGCAGCCAAGAGGCCCATGATCACTCTGGATGAACTGCAGAGATCTACAGCTGAGGTGGGAGACTCTGTCCATAGGACAACAATCAGTCGTATATTGCACAAATTTGGCCTTTATGGAAGAGTGGCAAGAAGAAAGCCATTTCTTAAAGATATCCATAAAAAGTGTTGTTTAAAGTTTGCCACAAGCCACCTGGGAGACACACCAAACATGTGGAAGAAGGTGCTCTGGTCAGATGAAACCAACATGGCAACAATGCAAAACGTTATGTTTGGCGTAAAAGCAACACCCTGAACACACCATCCCCACTGTCAAACATGGTGGTGGCAGCATCATGGTTTGGGCCTGCTTTTCTTCAGCAGGGACAGGGAAGATGGTTAAAATTGATGGGAAGATGGATGTAGCCAAATACAGGACCATTCTGGAAGAAAACCTGATGGAGTCTGCAAAAGACCTGAGACTGGGATGGAGATTTGTCTTCCAACAAGACAATGATCCAAAACATAAAGCAAAATCTACAATGGAATGGTTCAAAAATAAACATATCCAGGTGTTAGAATGGCCAAGTCAAAGTCCAGACCTGAATCCAATCGAGAATCTGTGGAAAGAACTGAAAACTGCTGTTCACAAATGCTCTCCATCCAACCTCACTGAGCTCGAGCTGTTTTGCAAGTAGGAATGGGAAAAATTTCAGTCTCTCGATGTGCAAAACTGATAGAGACATACCCCAAGCGACTTACAGCTGTAATCGCAGCAAAAGGTGGTGCTACAAAGTATTAACTTAAGGGGGCTGAATAATTTTGCACGCCCAATTTTTCAGTCTTTGATTTGTTAAAAAGGTTTGAAATATCTAATAAATGTCGTTCCACTTCATGATTGTGTCCCACTTGTTGTTGATTCTTCACAAAAAAATACAGTTTTATATCTTTATGTTTGAAGCCTGAAATGTGGCAAAAGATCGCAAAGTTCAAGGGGGCCGAATACTTTCGCAAGGCACTGTAATTGATGCTAGCAGTAGAATCAGATTTAAGAAATAGATTAAAAAAATACACCTTATGGAACAGCAGGGACTGTGAAGAGACACACACACACACAGGCACAGACACATATACACATGATAAGACACACACTCTACACACATGTACACATGGATGCTGTATTGTAAATATGTGATAGTGGAGTAGTGGCCTGAGGGAACACACTAAATGTATTGGGTAAAGTGCTATGAAATGTAATGTCATGTAATGTTTTCAAATGTATATAACTGCCTTAATGTTGCTGGAACCCAAGCTAATGGGGATCCTTAATAAATACAAAATAGAAATGTAGTTAGTACAGGGCTTGAACAAAAGCCTGCATACCAAGTAGCTACCCTGGAGGATGGTTGCCACTCTTGATATACAGTAAAATATTGCAACATTACAACCAAATACTTTTTTCTTTATAAAATGATACCCTCATTCAATGAATCAGGGATCAAATGGATACATATCTAGTTAGCTATAGTTAACTAGCGAGATAACTGCTAGTTAGTCTGTTGCCTGTCATTATTTTATACCTGCTGCTGAAATGTAGTGCTCTCTCTCCTCTGGCAATGGCCCACTCCTACAGACACACACGCAATACACGCAGACACGCACTGAAGGGTCATTCTGATAATGGCTGACGTAGATTTTTAAGTGATTGGTAATATTTCAATTATCATGAATTACATGAACAAAGTCATTAAACTCATTTCCATAACTTTTCATGACCTTACAAACCCTAATTTGACCATTTGGAACAGCGCATCATGCGCATTTAGGCTGGAACATTTTCAATGTGTGCAATCTTGAACAGCCTACTGTCATGCATAGATTCACAGACTAGCGGCAAATAAACTTGAACAAAGCAGAATCAGGAAATGAATGCCCACTCTCCATTGCTATTCAATGCAGATCCCACCTTCATTCCTCTTTGGTCAACCTTTTTTGCCTCGGTGTGTGAACCTGTGCCGGCAATAGGCTACTTTGTTTTATAGAGGAGCCGGTATGACGCTCCGGACAGCTCCGGCCCAAGTCAAGCACTGGTTACGAATTCCAATTTGGTCATACTGTGTATCATTTAGTTATTTGATTGAGATTTTATGACCCCTTTAAGTATCCGCCCCAAAAATTACAAAATGATTTGATAAAAATATTGAATTTAGCCTTTACTACTATAGCCCATAGAAACACATTGTATAATACATTCATAAATGGCAAAAAAGACAGTACAAAATACATCATCATAAGGAATATGGTTTTGAAGTGTCTGTCCTATAGACCCCTTTCCAGTACACGACACTGACGTTAGGCGAGACTCTAGGCTGCAGTAAGAAAGCCATTGCCATCTGCACCCATTCAACATAGCCTAGATTTAAGTTTTTATTACTTCTAAACAAAATAACTTTTTGGTGTTCTCATATGCTTACAATGATTTTCTGATTATTGCATGAACAGTCGCTAAGATTATATTTGGTTGTGATCTTTGCAAAATAACTATTTTGGATGCAGCGGTTGTTAGCTAGAATGCTAACACTCATTGACATAGATGTAGCAAAAGCTAGCCAAAGAGACATTTTACTGGTTGAAGTTGAAGTGTTTTCTATGTATAATGCAGTTGATTTGCGATGATGACACAAACATTAAATTAAGCAGAACATTCATATGAGCCTTAAAATCCAATTATAATCCAAAAGTAGCGTGAAATGCACTCATAAGCAACATGTAAATAAAGGCTTTTTCTGCTGGCGTTTTATAAGAACTCCCCTGTGTTATTCCACCAACTTGCATGCATCCCCTCGTGCGGCAATGTTTGCAAACACAGAAAGAGGTCTATATCTAGGAGATATAAGAAAGCCCAGGAAATATATATACATTTTTTAATATATATTTTTTGGACACATATTTAACCGTTTATTTTTGTTGGTACAAAACTACTGTACCTCCATACTTCCATTTGTTTGTATGGGCTACCTTCAAACAAGTTCTGTGACACTTGTGGGGATCGTAGAATAAAACGGAGAACACCATCTTGTTATTGAGTCATTTGTTGACCGCTAGGATGCTACAGACGTTTTCGTGAGAAGACAGATTTGCGGGATGTCTCATGTTCTGACAAACACCGCTGTAGCTCAGCCACTTCCCACCGTACAGTAGATGCAGAAGGCCGACATTAGTGCATGCAATGGATTGAGCTGCAGCCCAAATTAAAAACAACTTGATATCTCTAGTTTAAACTGACAGATTTTGATGGGGATTTTTTAAATTATGTTAGTTAGATTCACGGTCAATAGACTCAAGATTTCTTAAGTTACCTTCTGTCTTCTGTAACCATACCAAACGTAACATATCACACTAATTTGAGACCAGGCTGTGCGTTTGTGTACCGCATCATCCCGGATTTACATTTACTATGATACATCTAGTCTGAGACCAGGCTGTGCGTTTGTGTACTACATCATCGCATCTGCGCGACAGGACTCCCTTTGCAGGGGACAGTAACAAGCCGAAGAAGCGTTGCACACACTGATACGATGGATTTCAATCTCAAAAAGCTTACTTCTGATGCAGGAGTCTTCTTCACTCGTGCAGTCCAGGTATTTAGCAAATGTGTTGTTTGAAATCCCATGAATATTTTTTTTGTCGTGCTCTGACCGAGGTGCGTAGTCTGTAATTATTTTATTCCGAAACGGATTGTAATGGGTCGTCTTTCTCATATAACGCTGCAAACACCAAATATAAACGGTTACTTCAAAAATATTTAAGAATAGGGAATGTTTTTCGTTTAGGTTTTTCTCACCGTTAACGCCATTGTAAGCCGATAATTCTGGTTAAGCCCTTCTCCATTATTTATGTCTGTTTTCGACCGTAGCGCCGAGGGGTGCATGTGACGGTCACCAGGATACGGGGCGGCGACTCCTCTAACCGTTACTTTACACTCCTGTCAGAGAATTGTAGGGCTAGGCTACTAGACCTGTCTGCTATACATTTCTATGCATCATGCCACTGGTTGTCATTGCAGTCCTCACTGAAAAAAGGCGACATTTTTTGTTTTATGCTGTATTGAGTGGGGACTAATAATGGTATGTGTATCAGCCAATGTCTAATTCCTCAGTCATTGGTCCTATTCTAATCATAGGATTGACCTGTCATGTTTTCCTGTCATCCGGCAGGTACTGTAGTTTAGCGATTAGAGAGGCGAGCCCGGAGGGTTGCCAGTTTGAATCCCAGGACCGAAGGGTATCAAATCCTAGATGCCATTGCCTGCAATTGTGCCCTTGACCAAGGCATTTAACCCCCCCACAACAACAGCCCCCCTCTCCAAAACCTGTATGAGTGTGTGTGCATTCGGCAATTATTCAGACCCTTTCCCTTTTTCCACGTTTTGTTACATTACAGCCTTATTCTAAATGGATTTCCCTCACCAATCTACACATAGTACCACATAATAACAAAGCAAAACATTGTTTTTTTTGTTGTTGCAAATTTATTAAAAAGAACACAGAAAAATACCTTATTTATGTGAGACTCGAAATTGAGCTCAGCTGCATCCTGTTTATTTGATCATCCTTGGTGTTTCTTCAACTTGATTGGAGTCCAACCACCTGTGGTAAATTCAATTGATTGGACATGATTTGAATAGACACACACCTGTCTATATAAGGTCCCACAGTTGACAGTGCATGTCAGAGCAAACACCAAGCCATTAGGTCGAAGGAATTGTCCGTAGAGTGCCGAGACAGAATTGTGTCGGCACAGATCTGGGGAAGCGTACCAAAACATTTATGCAGCACTGAAGGTCCCCAAGAACACAGTGACCTCCATCATTCTTAAATGGAGAAGTTTGGAACCACCAAGACTCTTCCTAGAGCTTGCCGCCTGGCCAAACTGAGCAATCGGAGGGGAGAAGGGTGACCAAGAACCTGATAGTCACTCTGATAAAGCTCCAGAGTTCCTCTGCGGAGATGGGAGAACCTTACAGAAGGTCAACCATCTGTGCAGTACTCCACCAATCAGGCCTTTTATGGTAGAGACTGAAATCACTCCTCAGTAAAAGGCACATGACCGCCGCTTGGAGTTTGCCAAAAGCCTTTTGACACCTAAAGGACTAAGACAATGAGAAAAAAGATTCTCTGATTTGATAAAACCAAGATTGAACTCTTTGGCCTGAATGCCAAGTGTCATATCTGGAGAACCTGGCACCATCTCTACGGTGAAGTGTGGTGGCAGCATTATGCTGTGGAGATGTTTTTCAGCGGCAGGGAATGGGAGACTAGTCAGGATCAAGGGAAAGATAAAAGGATTAAAGTACAGAGAGATCCTTGATGAAAACTTGCTCCAGAGCGCTCAGGACCTCAGACTGGGGTAACGGTTCACCTTCCAACAGGACAAAGACCCTAAGCACACAGCCAAGACAATGAAGGAGTGGATTTGGGACAGGTCTGTGAATGTCCTTGAGTGGCCTAGCCAGAGCCCGGACTTGAACCCAATCAAACATCTCTGGAGAGACCTGAAAATAGCTGTGCAGCGACGCTCCCCATCCAACAGCTTGATAGGATCTGCAGAAAAGAATGGGATAAACTCCCCCAAATACAGGTGTGCCAAGCTTGTAGCATTACACTCAAGGCTGTAATCGCTGCCAAAGGTGCTTCAACAAAGTACTGAGTAAAGGGTCTGAATACTTATGTAAATGTGATATTTTTTTTAACCATTTGCCAAATTTCTAAAAACATGTTTTTGCTTTGTCATTTTGGGGTATTGTGTGTAGAATGATGAGGAAAAGCAACAATTTAATATGTTTTAGAGTAAGGCTGTAACGTAACAAAATGTGGAAAAGTCAAGGTGTCTGAATACTTTCTGAATGCACTGTATATATACACTGAGTGGACAAAACATTAAGGATGGCTGCTCTTTCCATGACAGACTGACCATGTGAAATCAATAATCCCTTATTGATGTCAATTGTTAAATCCTCTTCAATCTGTCTACATGAAGGGGAGGAGACGGGTTAAAACATTTTTTTTTTTTTTAAAAGCTTGAGCGTTGTTCACGCTCAACATGTTTGTGCCAGCATCCCTGTGTGGAATGTTTTCAGCACATTACCTTGTTTAGTCCATGCACTGACGAATTGAGGCTGTTCTGGGGGCAAAATGAGGGAGAAGGGGGGTGCGCGCAACTCAACATTAGGAAGGTGTCCTTAATGTTTAGTACACTGTGTATGTGTGTCTTTCCGAGGGGTTGGGTTAAGATAAATTTCAGTTGGACCTTCTGTGCAATTTACCATTAAACTGATCCCACTGTGTAGCTCAGTTGGTAGAGCATGGCTGTTGCAGCGCCAGGGTTGTGAGTTAGATCATAAAAAAAGTTTTTTAAAAATGTGTGTTTAAATGACAACATTTTTTACAAATATTATCATTAGGCCTATCCACAACAGGACTAGTATGCTACCACTCTCAGTACTTTTTCAACTTGGAGTGGTATAAAGTAGGCCTATTTGGAATTTAGTGTTTCTCTGGCTTCTAGGAATTGGATGTTTTCACAGGGCTTACATGGCTGCCAATGGATTGAATAGCCTGCAATGTAGGTTTTCAATGGTCAAACAAGTCCACACTGTACAGGTTTTGGTAAAGCAAGTGAACAATACAGCATCATGTGATACCACGAGTATGAGAACATTTATTTTTACTGCTCTAATTACAATGGTAACCAGTTTATAATAGCAATAAGGCACTTCAGGTTTGTGGTATATGGCCAATATACCACGCTAAGAACTGTATCCAGGTACTCTTAGCCGTGGTATATTGGCCATATATTACCCCCCCCATGCCTCATTGCTTAAATATTATACCCTCCCTGTTATTGTAATGGTGGTATGATATTTCTGCTTCTGTAACTTTCTCACTTATCATTATCCATGATTCACTCAGGACTATCCATAATCATGGTAGCATCCACATTAATGTAGAAGTGTTTAGAAACATTATATTCTTATTTACAATCAAAGTGACTCCAAAATAACACTACATTATTTACCATTAATTTCTGTTAGACACAAAATAATATGTAACGAGACCAAAACAAACAGCAAATGCATCCAACAAGTTTGTAGAGTCACAAGCTTGATGTAATCATTGCATGCTAGGAATATGGGACTAAATATGGAATATGGGACTAAATATGGAATATGGGACTAAATAATAAACTTTGGACTACTTTGATACACATATAAGTGAATTGGTCCCAAATCTTTTTGTCCCCTGAAATGAAGGGACTATGTGCAAAAACGGCTGTAATTTCTAAACGTTTTGCATGATATGGGTGAAAAAACCCTCAAGTTAAAGCTGACAGTCTGTACTTCATAGTCATTGTATCATTCAAATCCAAAGTGCTGGAGTACAGAGCCAAAACAGTATGTCACTGTCACAATACTTTTAGAGCTCACTTTAGATGTCTAGAAGTAGTATCAGCTTTTTACTGTGTGAAATGCAAGGGGCAGGCTTTCTCCACCAATCAGGGACTGTGATTCAACCTAAAGTGCAGGGTCACTCGAGAGGAAACAGATGTTTCACTCCCACCAGTCACCTCTGTGGACGACCACATGTGATCCACGAACAGGAAAATATGGCCAAATATTACCATTCTGTAAGAATGGTAATCACTGAAGCATTATCCTATGTTCGGATGATTTGGATTTGGGTTACCAGTGACAGCCATTGTAACAGCCCTTTTATGCCATTTCCAGCTCCCGTCTTCACATGCCAAAAATCCCCCTGTGAGAAATAAACCTTACCGCACCAATGCAAAGAAAGAAAGTCTGATGTGGTCCTACTGTGCTGTGAGACTTGTTCTGTGGCTGATGGCAAACCACATTATGCACTTAGTTGCCCAAAAAATATAGATTTTGAAATGGCCTGATATTTTCAGCACATTATTAGGGATGTGGTTGTAGTACTTTTTAGGAGTAGATATGGCATGTATTTCAATGTACTGTGTATGAAATGGGTTAGGTGTTATATTCACGCCAGATAAGGTGGTATTTCAAGCAAAGGTACATTTATTATAGCCTCATGATAGACTTCTTCTTCTTGTTGCCATTTTGCAGTGGAGCAGAAGTGAAAGTCTTCAAATGATTGCTTAATCATGAGTCGTAACGAGGGAGCTCAAGACGTCTTGTGATGCCAGATGGAATGAGGGAGCTCAAGACGTCTTGTGATGCCGGATGGACTACCAGTGTGGCTGCTGCACAATTATAGAGCAGTCACTCAGGGAGCTTCTGCGCTCTGCTATCCTCACAGTTCTCTCTCTGTCTGTCTGTTCCGCTCCTCCCTCCCTCCACCCACACAGACACGACGTGGTGGTTGAGCTTAGGTTCATTTTGTAACTTAGCTTTGTGTTGTATTTCGAGAGGTTAGGCTTAGAGGGCCTTAGAAGTCACAAGCTGCTCGAAATGGGCCATTCACGGAAACATTTCAGAGCCAGACAGAACCGTTTCGGCTGGTCACAATTTGCCCAGCTGCCACTGACTTACAGAACAATGTTGTTTTTTTGCCAGTCATAACGTATACTGTCTTCGCCTACATTATTTAGGTGTATGTTTTTGTCAGTAAATATGATTTATTCCTTTTTGTCTCCAAGTTCACAGAAGAGAAGTTGGGCTCTGCGGAGAAGACTGAGCTCGATGCCCATTTGGAGAATCTGATCGCCCGGGCCGACTGCACGAAGAACTGGACTGAGAAGATCTTCAGGCAAACAGAGGTCTTGTTGCAGCCCAATCCAAGTAAGACCCAGTCCTAAAGCAACATATAGCTGGGTCCCAGACTTGTTTGTGCTGTCCGGTCAACTCCCATGGTCATTGCCACTGCCAAACAAGACAGCACAAACAGATCTGGGACCAGGCTGAAAGGAGCCTTCATGGTGATGCCATTCTATCTGTGTTATGGGTTCTGAGCCCTAGCTAGTGTTTTTCTTTGGCTGTGTTTTGCCTACATGCATTTGTCCAAAGAAGTTCTATTGAAGTATACAGTACTTTGTGGCATTGGTCCCTTTGAGAGAAAGAAACCTAGTATGTTAGAAAACTAACCATTGACTTTCTGACCCTCCATGCTACAGTTGACCACACTGGTAAGTCTGTCTCCACTTTCAGTATGTAGTAGTTGTAGCATCAGGAGTAGCAGCAGTAGTAGTAGTCGTAGTAGTAGCAGCAGTAGTAGTAGTCGTAGTAGCAGCAGTAGTCGTAGTAGCAGCAGCAGTAGTAGTAGTAGCAATAGTAGTAGTAGTAGTAGCAGTAGTAGCAGCAGTAGTAGCAGTAGTCATAGTAGCAGCATACTTGAGGCTCCCCACCCCATAAGACTTCCTATGGGGGTCATTTGGAATGTGTGGAATAGTTTCATTTTGGACCTAAACTCTTAACATACTGTACCCCCTCAGTGATCACAGATCTGAAGGAGCTGGATAGGTCAATGCCATGTTCTACTTTATCATATGGTTTACAACTTTTGCTTAGTCCTTTAGCATCTTTGAACTGTAAAGAGGAAGGGTTTAGGTGCTGAAATAGGACTAGGCTCTTGTACGCACATGATTGCCTATGATGGCTGGTTATAGATAGCTGATATCTCCAATTGGTCCTTCTTTTTCTGCAAAATGTCACTCCGTAAGGGACTTTCATTCTTAAGGTGTCTTTCCATGCACGGCCAAATCCAAGGCCTGTTTGGTTGCTCGGACTTCAGCGTAAATAAAACTTCAGCATAAATAGTGTCATCGATGTCAAATTCAATTGAGGTGCTGCACGACAGTTAGTTGAGTCATCTCTCGTGGACAGATTTACATTTAAGTCATTTAGCAGACGCTCTTATCCAGAGCGACTTACAAATTGGTGCATTCACCTTATGACATCCAGTGGAACAGCCACTTTACAATAGTGCATCTAAATCTTTTGGGGGGGGGGGGTGAGAAGGATTACTTATCCTATCCTAGGTATTCCTTAGAGGTGGGGTTTCAGGTGTCTCCGGAAGGTGGTGATTGACTCCGCTGTCCTGGCGTCGTGAGGGAGTTTGTTCCACCATTGGGGGGCCAGAGCAGCGAACAGTTTTGACTGGGCTGAGCGGGAACTGTACTTCCTCAGTGGTAGGGAGGCGAGCAGGCCAGAGGTGGATGAACGCAGTGCCCTTGTTTGGGTGTAGGGTCTGATCAGAGCCTGGAGGTACTGAGGTGCCGTTCCCCTCACAGCTCCGTAGGCAAGCACCATGGTCTTGTAGCGGATGCGAGCTTCAACTGGAAGCCAGTGGAGAGAGCGGAGGAGCGGGGTGACGTGAGAGAACTTGGGAAGGTTGAACACCAGACGGGCTGCGGCGTTCTGGATGAGTTGTAGGGGTTTAATGGCACAGGCAGGGAGCCCAGCCAACAGCGAGTTGCAGTAATCCAGACGGGAGATGACAAGTGCCTGGATTAGGACCTGCGCCGCTTCCTGTGTGAGGCAGGGTCGTACTCTGCGGATGTTGTAGAGCATGAACCTACAGGAACGGGCCACCGCCTTGATGTTAGTTGAGAACGACAGGGTGTTGTCCAGGATCACGCCAAGGTTCTTAGCGCTCTGGGAGGAGGACACAATGGAGTTGTCAACCGTGATGGCGAGATCATGGAACGGGCAGTCCTTCCCGGGAGGAAGAGCAGCTCCGTCTTGCCGAGGTTCAGCTTGAGGTGGTGATCCGTCATCCACACTGAAATGTCTGCCAGACATGCAGAGATGCGATTCGCCACCTGGTCATCAGAAGGGGGAAAGGAGAAGATTAATTGTGTGTCGTCTGCATAGCAATGATAGGAGAGACCATGTGAGGTTATGACAGAGCCAAGTGACTTGGTGTATAGCGAGAATAGGAGAGGGCCTAGAACAGAGCCCTGGGGGACACCAGTGGTGAGAGCGCGTGGTGAGGAGACAGATTCTCGCCACGCCACCTGGTAGGAGCGACCTGTCAGGTAGGACGCAATCCAAGCGTGGGCCGCGCCGGAGATGCCCAACTCGGAGAGGGTGGAGAGGAGGATCTGATGGTTCACAGTATCGAAGGCAGCCGATAGGTCTAGAAGGATGAGAGCAGAGGAGAGAGAGTTAGCTTTAGCAGTGCGGAGCGCCTCCGTGATACAGAGAAGAGCAGTCTCAGTTGAATGACTAGTCTTGAAACCTGACTGATTTGGATCAAGAAGGTCATTCTGAGAGAGATAGCGGTAGAGCTGGCCAAGGACGGCACGTTCAAGAGTTTTGGAGAGAAAAGAAAGAAGGGATACTGTAGTTGTTGACATCGGAGGGATCGAGTGTAGGTTTTTTCAGAAGGGGTGCAACTCTCGCTCTCTTGAAGACGGAAGGGACGTAGCCAGCGGTCAGGGATGAGTTGATGAGCGAGGTGAGGTAAGGGAGAAGGTCTCCGGAAATGGTCTGGAGAAGAGAGGAGGGGATAGGGTCAAGCGGGCAGGTTGTTGGGCGGCCGGCCGTCACAAGACGCGAGATTTCATCTGGAGAGAGAGGGGAGAAAGAGGTCAGAGCACAGGGTAGGGCAGTGTGAGCAGAACCAGCGGTGTCGTTTGACTTAGCAAACGAGGATCGGATGTCGTCGACCTTCTTTTCAAAATGGTTGACGAAGTCATCTGCAGAGAGGGAGGAGGGGGGGGAGGGGGAGGATTCAGGAGGGATGAGAAGGTGGCAAAGAGCTTCCTAGGGTTAGAGGCAGATGCTTGGAATTTAGAGTGGTAGAAAGTGGCTTTAGCAGCAGAGACAGAGGAGGAAAATGTAGAGAGGAGGGAGTGAAAGGATGCCAGGTCCGCAGGGAGGCGAGTTTTCCTCCATTTCCGCTCGGCTGCCCGGAGCCCTGTTCCGGGCAGCCCAGATTATTTGGGAAGTTACAACTTTTGCAAGAATTTGACTTCTGGGTAACCAAGATTAGTTGAAGAGACTTATGTGTTCAAATCAGATTTGGGATGGTAATGATTTTACGCAAGGTAAACTGGGGTAGGAGGGCTAATTGTGTTTAGTGCCCATCTGTGCGGAGGAGGATGGATCCAAATGGCACCCTATTTCCTACAAAGTGTACTACTTTTTACCAGAGTCCTACAGTAGACGCAGTGTACAAAACATTAGGAACACCTTCCTAATATTGAGTTGCCCTCAGAACAGCCTCAATTGTTCAGGGTATGGCCTCTACAAGGTATCAAAAGCATTCCACAGGGATGCTGGTCCAGGGTAACTACAATGCTTCCCACAGTTGTGTCAAATTGGCTGGATTCATGATACACACAGGAAACTGTTGCAAGTGTGAATCCCAGCAGCGTTGCAGCTCTTGACACACTCAAACCGGTGCGCCTGGCACCTACTACCATTACCCCATTCAAAGGCACTTAGATATTTTGTCTTGCCCATTAACCCTCTGAATGGCAGACATACAAAATACATGTCTCAAGGCTTAAAAATGGATTTAACAAGTGACATCAATAAGGGTTCATAGCTTTCACCTGGATTGATCTGGTCAGTCCATGTCATGGAAGAGTAGGTGTTCCTCATGTTTTGTACAGTCAGTGTATAGGGAATATGGTGCTATTTGGGACAAATCTGTGAAGGAACCACCAACCTCTCCCCTACCCTTATTCTCATCAAGAAGCACATACACAAAGGAGTTTGTGTCATCGTGTGTCTGTACTTGTTGATGTGCTTTTCCCATTTTGTGTGTGTGTGTGTGTGTGTGTGTGTATATCTTGTAAAAGTGTTTGTAGGGGGTAAAAAACAAGCCTTTGTTTATCTGCTAAATGTTGTGTGCAGAAAGCTGGATAGGTTCCAGAGAAGTGCCACCCCCACCATTTCACTCCCATGCTGTGTCTTCTGTAGTGCATTGATCAATGTTGCCTTTCACTTTCCAATGTCAAGCAGTATAACATCGTAGATAGGAATTGTCAAATGTTAAGTCTTATTATTCATTGTCTGTCCATATGTACGTTATTACGTTCATAACTCGTACATTATTGCTCAGTAGAGTTGTTTTGGTGTATGGTTTTAAAACTCATCGCTTTGAAAATGGAAGAGACATTTAGGTCATTTCATTGTACCTGAAGGACTTTTCTCTAGTGATAAATTATGTAGGCTAATTAATGAATGCCTCTGAAAGGGAATAGATAAAGACTGAGAAGACTGGTGATTCATGTTTTTCCAGGGGGTTGGGTTGAGGTGTTACATCATTATATTACTTGTGCTTATTTGTACCTTGAAATTGGTAGTTTTTTCTAGCATCTTTTTTTATTTATTGGGTTTTTGGCACAAAGGAAAAGCACTACATTTACTGATTGGGGTACCTAATTGCTATCTGGTGTAAACTATCTTATTCTTTACTTTTACACAGGTGCGCGTATAGAGGAGTTTTTCTATGAGAAGTTAGATAAGAAGATCCCATCCAGGACAACCAATGGAGAGCTGCTGGGACAATATATGCTGGATGCTGCTAAAGACTTTGGCCCAGGGACCCCATATGGTAGGTGGAACTAGTGGAGGTCTGGGTCTATTGCCGTTTTGTCACTAACATGCGTTTGACAGCCGCAGGAGGTGCCATAACACTCTATTCTGCTATTTGTTCTGCAACACCCTCTTGTTTTTGAAAGTCATTCTTCCTGAACCTTAGTATTCATTGAAATCTACATAATGTATTGATGCCAATGTGTCTGGGCGGGCTGGCAATGCTGCCCACACTGTACCAGGTGCTCAGCTGTCTGTGTGGTTGGCACAAAAACAAACAACATGGCAGTACCCAGTGTTCTAAATGCCATCAGCCTCCATCAGCTGCCCAGGCCTCCATTTTATTCAGAACATAATGGCCGCGTTCCAGGCCGACTATATTGCAGTCGCTTACCAGATCTCATAACGCCAGCATAGGTGTTTAGCATATCAGATATCCTCATCTGTGACATAGCAATCTGATGCCCAACTGCAATGTATGATGTGGACCATGGCCAAAGTGACTCAAGTTGTCCAGATGGGGATGCCCAACTCTATTAGAAAATGTGTTCAACCTGAACACGGCATGCGTATTCTTGCACTGAAGTGGAATCTCTTAATGGTTCTCTTTCTAGGCATATTTTTAAGGGATTTTCTCTCAATTATCTAAGTAATGGTTGGAGACATTGTACTGTATGTTAGAGTAGGGTTTCTTAAACTCTGCTCTAGGCATGTGAAATGTGGGTCGCGAGTTATGAGAATACAATATAATCACACTATTTCTTCTTCATTTGGGTCTTTGGAGTAGAGGTTGACCAATTATGATTTTTCCACACCGATACCGATGATTGGAGGACCAAAAAAAAGAGATACCGATAAATCAGCCGAATTTAAAAAAAAATATATATATATGTGTATTTGTAATAATGACAATTACAACAAACTTAATATAATACATCAAATCAATTTAGCCTCAAATAAAATGAAACATCAATTTGGTTTAAATAATGCAAAAACAAAGTGTTGCCAAAGAGAGTAAATACAGTGCCTTGCGAAAGTATTCAGCCCCCTTGAACTTTGCGACCTTTTGCCACATTTCAGGCTTCAAACATAAAGATATAAAACTAATTTTTTGTGAAGAATCAACAATAAGTGGGACACAATCATGAAGTGGAACGACATTTATTGGATATTTCAAACTTTTTTAACAAGTCAAAAACTGAAAAATTGGGCGTGCAAAATGATTCAGCCCCCTTAAGTTAATACTTTGTAGCGCCACCTTTTGCTGCGATTACAGCTGTAAGTTGCTTGGGGTATGTCTATCAGTTTTGCACATCGAGAGACTGAACTTTTTTCCCATTCCTCCATGCAAAACAGCTTGAGCTCAGTGAGGTTGGATGGAGAGCATTTGTGAACAGCAGTTTTCAGTTCTTTCCACAGATTCTCGATTGGATTCAGGTCTGGACTTTGACTTGGCCATTCTAACACCTGGATATGTTTATTTTTGAACCATTCCATTGTAGATTTTGCTTTATGTTTTGGATCATTGTCTTGTTGGAAGACAAATCTCCGTCCCAATCTCAGGTCTTTTGCAGACTCCATCAGGTTTTCTTCCAGAATGGTCCTGTATTTGGCTCCATCCATCTTCCCATCAATTTTAACCATCTTCCCTGTCCCTGCTGAAGAAAAGCAGGCCCAAACCATGATGCTGCCACCACCATGTTTGACAGTGGGGATGGTGCGTTCAGGGTGATATAGCTGTGTTGCTTTTACGCCAAACATAACGTTTTGCATTGTTGCCAAAAAGTTCAATTTTGGTTTCATCTAACCAGAGCACCTTCTTCCACATGTTTGGTGTGTCTCCCAGGTGGCTTGTGGCAAACTTTAAACAACACTTTTTATGGATATCTTTAAGAAATAGCTTTCTTCTTGCCACTCTTCCACAAAGGCCAGATTTGTGCAATATACGACTGATTGTTGTCCTATGGACAGAGTCTCCCACCACAGCTGTAGATCTTTGCAGTTCATCCAGAGTGATCATGGGCCTCTTGGCTGCATCTCTGATCAGTCTTCTCCTTGTATGAGCTGAAAGTTTAGAGGGACGGCCAGGTCTTGGTAGATTTGCAGTGGTCTGATACTCCTTCCATTTCAATATTATCGCTTGCACAGTGCTCCTTGGGATGTTTAAAGCTTGGGAAATCTTTTTGTATCCAAATCCGGCTTTAAACTTCTTCACAACAGTATCTCGGACCTGCCTGGTGTGTTCCTTGTTCTTCATGATGCTCTCTGCGCTTTTAACGGACCTCTGAGACTATCACAGTGCAGGTACATTTATACGGAGACTTGATTACACACAGGTGGATTGTATTTATCATCATTAGTCATTTAGGTCAACATTGGATCATTCAGAGATCCTCACTGAACTTCTGGAGAGAGTTTACTGCACTGAAAGTAAAGGGGCTGAATAATTTTGCACACCCAATTTTTCAGTTTTTGATTTGTTAAAAAAGTTTGAAATATCCAATAAATGTCGCTCCACTTCATGATTGTGTCCCACTTATTGTTGATTCTTCACAAAAAAAATACAGTTTTTTATCTTTATGTTTGAAGCCTGAAATGTGGCAAAAGGTTGCAAAGTTCAAGGGGGCCGAATACTTTCGCAAGGCACTGTATGTGCCATGTAAAAAAGCTAACAGTTTAAGTTCCTTGCTCAGAACATGAGAACATATGAAAGCTGGTGGTTCCTTTTAACATAAGTCTTCAATATTCCTAGGTAAGAAGTTTTAGGTTGTAGTTATTATAGGAATTATAGGACAACTTCTCTCTGTACAATTTGTATTTCATATACCTTTGACTATTGGATGTTCTTATAGGCACTTTAGTATTGCCAGTGTAACAGTATAGCTTCCGTCCCTCCTCGCCCCTACCTGGGCTCGAACCAGGAACACATCGACAACAGCCACCCTTCGAAGCGGCGTTACCCATGCAGAGCAAGGGGAACATTTACATTTTACAACTTCTCCAAGTCTCAGAGCGAGTGATGTTTGAAACGCTATTAGCGCGCATCCCGCTAACTAGCTATCCATTTCACATCGGTTACACCAGCCTAATCTCGGGAGTTGACAGGCTTGAATTCGTAAACAGCTCAATGCTTGAAGCACAGTGACGAGTTTCTGGCAAAACGCACTAAAGTGCTGTTTGAATGAATGCTTACAAGCCTGCTGCTGCCTACCACCGCTCAGTCAGACTGCTCTATCAAATCATAGACATAGTTATAACATAATAACGCACTGAAATACGAGCCTTTGGTCATTAATATGGTCGAAACCGGAAACTATCATCTCGAAAACAATACGTTTATTCTTTCAGTGAAATATGGAACCATTCCGTATTTTATCTAAAGGGTTGCATCCATAAGTCTAAATATTCCTGTTACATTGCACAACCTTCAATGTTATGTCATAATAATGTAAAATTCTGGCATATTAGGCTGCCCAAACTGTTGCATATACACTGACTCTGCGTGCAATGAATGCAAGAGAAGTGACACAATTTCACCTGGTTAATATAGCGTTGGACTAGTTAACTGTAAGGTTGCAAGATTGAATCCCCGAGCTGACAAGGTAAAAATCTGTGATTCTGCCCCTGAACAAGGCAGTTAACCCACCGTTCCTAGGCCGTCATTGAAAATAAGAACGTGTTAACTGACTTGCCTAGTTAAATAAAGGATAAAGAAAGGTGTAATAAAAAAATAAAAAAATACAGATTTCCGATTGTTATGAAAACTTGAAATCGGCCCTAATTAATCGGCCGTTCCGATTAATCGGTCGACCTCTACTTTGGAGGAGGAATTTGGTCACGGAAGGACGCTCATTTTGTAATTTGTCTCTTTAGCTGAAAATGTTTAAGAACCCCTGACAGAGCATTGTGGGCCAATATATCAATTATTATCTTTGGATGGCCAACACTCGCCAGTTATGATATAAATTCCCAAGAAATGCAGCTTGCGACTGTTTTGTCTCCCATAGACTGTGAGCCAGTGTGATAATGGATAGTTGTGTCTAGGAGTTATAGCTCTGATGCTGACTTTGATTACCTTGGAAGCTGGCGGGATACCCACTCCTCTCACAACCAGTCTGACCCTTTACACAGCGGTTTGATGATACCATGCCTCACAACTTAGCAGCTTAGCTTAGCACGCTGTGTGTGCATGTGTAGTCCCAAGAAATTCCCTCCAGCGGCAGTTTCTTACTGAAAATCACCAGTCTCTCAAAACGATTATATGTCTATCTATCCATCCATCCATCATTTATAACAGCAGTAAAGAGTGGTTATTGCAGTGAAGCACGGAGAGATGCTGAGTTGAGGGTGATGAGTTCTGACTTATAAATATACTTAATCAAGTCACTAAGGGAGAGCGGGTAATGCAGAAAGTTTACATTCTGTCAGAACATGTTATTGTTAGACATCAAGTATCCTTAGGAAAGGAGAAGGGCCACAGTCTTGCTTCAGTTGTTGGGTTGTAATTTGAAATACTTGCTACACCAGAAGTTAATGGCTTTTTGTAGGTATAATGTATACAGTGAGGCAAAAAAGTATTTAGTCAACCACCAATTGTGCAAGTTCTCCCACTTAAAAAGATGAGAGGCCTGTAATTTTCATCATAGGTACACTTCAACTATGACAGACAAAATGAGAAAAAAAAATGAATCACATTGTAGGACTTTTAATGAATTTATTTGCAAATTATGGTGGAAAATAAGTATTTGGTCAATAACAAAAGTTTATCTCAATACAATGTTATATACCCTTTGTTGGCAATGAGAGGTCAAACATTTTCTGTAAGTCTTTTCACACACTGTTGCTGGTATTTTGGCCCATTCCTCCATGCAAATCTCTAGAGCAGTGATGTTTTGGGGCTGTTGCTGGGCAACACAGACTTTCAACTCCCTCCAAAGATTTTCTATGGGGTTGAGATCAGGAGACTGGCTAGGCCACTCCAGGACCTTAAATGCTTCTTACGAAGCCACTCCTTCGTTGCCCGGGCGGTGTGTTTGGGATCATTGTCATGCTGAAAGACCCAGCCACGTTTCATCTTCAATGCCCTTGCTGATGGTAGGCTTTGTTACTTTGGTCCCAGCTCTCTGCAGTAGGAGAGTTGATATAATGCATGGCTATAATGATTTATGTAAATACCATTGTTGAATACTGTTTCCGATTGGCTTCAAGGGCATTCTAGAGTGAACATTTCATCCCTATAACATACAGTATATCATCAGGGTAGAATTCAATGGCTATTGTTCATTCTTACATGTTCTATGTTTGTGCTGCTTTTGAAAGCAAAAGTTGAATTGAAAACGTTGTTATTGACATTGTTGAATTCGACTATTGTACTGGAAGGTTTTTTTCACTGGGAGTGGAGGGGACGGAGTCTCTGACCTGGCTCGCTCCTCCTTCCACTGGGTCAATGGCTGGGCAGTTCTGATCTGATGAATTGGGCTCAGTTTCATTCTAACTCCCTGGTAATTTAGGAAACTGAACGAATGTCATGGAATTAAATGTCCCGGTCCGGTATGTCCCTTTGTCTCCTGAATGGACTGGAACTAAAAAGGAATTGGCCATATTATTAATGCCCAGTCATGTATATTCACTGTCATCAACCTACTCATCCACTTCTGTCATCAACCTACTCATCAACTTCTGTCATCAACCCTGTGTGTGTGTGTGTGTGTGTGTGTGTGTGTGTGTGTGTGTGTGTGTGTGTGTGTGTGTGTGTGTGTATGTGTGTGTGTGTGTGTGTGTGTGTGTGTGTGTGTGTGTGTGTGTGTGTGTGTGTGTGTGTGTGTGTGTGTGTGTGTGTGTGTGTGTGTGTGTGTGTGTGTGTCAGGCAGTACCCTGATCACGGTGGGGGAGTACCAGAGTAGACTGGGTGGGGCGGAGCGGGAGTTCCTCCAGACCTCGGCTATCAACTTCCTTACTCCTCTACGCAACTTCCTGGAGGGAGACTGGAGAACCATATCTGTGAGTATACTGTGAAACTCCTAGCCCCTCATCCCTAGACTCTACCCCTTAGGCACTTCAAGCTGAAGATAGGTGTAAGTGTTCGCGTAGTTAAGAACGTACTTTAGCCTACAGTGGTCATTCCCCGGGGAAATCTAATTAACATAATAATAAAACATCTCCTGTTTTAAGCTCGAGAGATGTTTTTTGACTGCGTCTCAATCAACGTCATCTGCCGATATCTTCCCCATTTGCGGTGAAAGGCAGCAGAGCTAGAGCGGTGTTTGTCAGACCATGAGACATCCCAAAAATTGGTCTTCTCACAAAATCGTATGTCGCGTCTGAACGGTTTGGGCTCACGAACACGATTGTGTTTTGCTTTAGGACGCTCACAAGACTCATCTGAGGGTTCCCGGTAGCAGTTTTAAAAATGAAGGGAAGTATGTATGGAGATAGTTTAGTGTCTAAAATAAGGGGATAAATACATGTAAAAAAAACAACATATTTTACTGATCTTATATCTCTCAGATATAGGACAGACACTTCAGACAAACTTTCTTTAGATTTTTTGGGGGGACAAAATCTGTTATTCACTGCATTTCTGTTGGCTAATAGCAGTAAGGGGTCTGATCATCTTAAACAATTCCATATGTTAGCAACCCCCCATTCCATATGTTAGCCCACCCCCCTGGCTTAGACAGGGCTTAGAGTCTAGATGGTTAAGCTCACGCCACAGCCAGCTTGAAATATTGAGGATGGACAGTGGCGTGTATTCAAGGAAGCCAGGCTTCCCCAAATATTTGACCAATAAAAAATTATATAAAATCATTTCACTTTCGTCTATCTGTGTTTTTGTACTTTTCTGTCAATTCACAATGGGCTGAATCTCACCAGAGAAATCATCCGAGCGAGAGAAACAGCGCCCCTCTGTCTCAGTATATGGAGCCCATGTATCTGATGCTGTCTGTAACAAAAGAGTATTACATGTTGGGGCCGTAGCATTTGATTGATTAATGCCAGCAAGCATTTCAAATCAAATCAGATTTTATTTGTCACATGTGCCTAAATCAACAGGTATTACACCTTACAGTGAAATGCTTACTTACAAGCCCTTAACCAACAATGCAGTTTAAAAAAATACCCCAAAAAGTAAACGATAAGGATAACAAATAATTAATGAGCAGCAGTAAATAACAATAGCGGGGCTATATACAAGGGTTACCTGTACAGAGTCAATGTGTGGGGGCACCGGTGTCGAGGTAATATGTACATGTATGCAGAGTTATTAAAGTGACGACACAGACAATAACAGAGTAGTAGCAGCGTTGAAGAGGGGGGTGGGGGTAGCAATGCAAATAGTCTGGGTAGCCATTTGATTAGAGCGAACAGTCTATGACTGGGGTGGCTGGAGTCTCTGACAATTTTCAGGGCCTTCCCCTGACACCGCCTGGTATCGAGGTCCTGGATGGCACGAGGCTTGGCTCCGGTGATGTACTGGGCCATACGCACTACCCTCAGTAGTGCCTTGCGGTCGGAGGTCGAGCAGTTGCCATACCAGGCAGTGATGCAACCCGCCAGGATGCTCTCGATGGTGCAGTTGTAAAACCTTTTGAGGATCTGAGGACCCATGCCAAATCTTTTCAGTCTCCTGAGGGGGAATAGGTTTTGTCGTGCCCTCTTCACGACTGTCTTGGTGTGCTTGGACCATGTTAGTTTGATGGTGATGTGGACGCCAAGGAACTCGAAGTTCTCAACCTGCTCCACTAGAGCCCGTCGATGAGAATGGGGCCATGCTCAGTTCTCCTTTTCCTGTAGTCCACAATCATCTCCTTTGTCTTTATCACGTTGAGGGATATGTTGTCCTTGCACCACACTGCCAGGTGTCTGACCTCCTCCCTATAGGCTGTGTCATTGTTGTCGGTGATCAGACATACCACTGTTGTGTTATCGTTAAACTTAGTGGCGGTGTTGGAGTCGTGCCTGGCCGTGCAGTCATGAGTGAACAGGGAGTACAGGAGAGGACTGAGAACGCACCCCTGAGTCACCCCCGTGTTGTTACCTACCCTTACCACTTGGGGGTGGCCCATCAGGAAGTTCAGGAGCCAGTTGCAGAGGGTCCTTAGCTTAGTGATGACCTTTGAGGGCACTAAGGTTTTGAATGCTGAGCTGTTGTCAATGAATATCATTCTCACATAGGTGTTCCTTTTGTCCAGGTGGGAAAGGGCAGTGTGGAGTGCAATAGAGATGGCATTATCTGTAGATCTGTTTGGGCGGTATGCAAATTGGAGTGGGTCTAGGGTTTCTGGGATAATTGTGTTGATGTGAGCCATGACCAGCCTTTCAAAGCAATTCATGGCTACAGACGTGAGTGCTATGGATCGGTAGTCATTTAGGCAGGTGTGGTAAACCGTGGGGTGTTGGGTTGAGCGTGCAGAGATTGACACAGAGACAGGGAGGCTTTAGTCCGAAAAACAACTTTACTTAAGACAGAAAATAAATGTATCAAAGAAATAACTTAGGTTTTGCTCGGTCTTCCCTTCTCTCCCGCGGTGTGCCATCGTGCTCCTTTTATTTAGCCTCCATGGCTGGTTGGCACTTTCCTCTAATTACCTCCGCTTAGCTGTCAGTGTCGGGGTGCCCAGCTCCCGTATTCCCAGCTGAGGGAGCCAACGTCGCCCCACATACCTCCCCTGTTACCATCCCCCGGGGTAGACCTCCTGGGATACCACCCCCCTCCCGCTCCTTAGCCCTGACTGGGAGGGAGGCATGCTCATGGCTAGGTTTGCATCCCTTCTGGATAGGGCGTCTGCATTGCCGTGCTGCGCCCCTGAAATGTGGATGACAAAGAAAGAGAATAATTTGTGTCCTTACCTCCTGCTATCCACACAAGGGGGGCATGGTCAGTAATCAGGGTGAACTTCCTCCCGAGGAGGTAATACTTGAGGGTGTCGAGGACCCACTTCATGGCGAGGCACTCCTTGAGTATTTCTTCTCCCTCGGGAGGAGCTTCTTGCTGACATACATGATTGGGTGCTCCTCGCCTTCTTGCTCTTGGGACAAAACGGCCCCTACCCCAGTGTCAGACGCGTCTGTCTGGACCAGGAGGTTTTTTGAGAAGTCCGGGGTGACAAGTACCGGGTACGAACACAGCGCATCCTTCAGGGCCTGGAACGCCACCTCTGTGTCCTCCGTCTATCGCACCGTTTGGGGTAGTTGTGCTACCGTAGTAGCCTGCTAACCCCAGGAATGATTTTATCTGCCTCTCTGTTCGGGATACCGGCCATCATTTTTTTCTTTCTTGGGTTTTCACATTTCCCCTCCCGATCTGATATCACAGGTACTCCACTTCAGCGTAGCCCAGCTTGCACTTGTGGGAGTTCGCGGTCAGACCTGCATCCCTTAGCGCATCAACCACGGCCTGTAACTTACACAGATGTGATTCCCAATTGTCACTGTGCACAATGATGTCATCCAGATAAGCCGCTGTGTACTTACTGTGCGGCCGCAGGACTCGATATCATAACCGCCATCGATAAAAGACAGTACTGTGCAGCCGTCTTCATCGACCTTGCCAAGGCTTTTGACTCTGTCAATCACCATATTCTTATCGGCAGACTCAGTAGCCTCGGTTTTTCGGATGACTGCCTTGCCTGGTTCACCAATTACTTTGCAGAAAGAGTTCAGTGTGTCAAATCGGAGGGCATGCTGTCCGGTCCTCTGGCAGTCTCTATGGGGGTGCCACAGGGTTCAATTCTCGGGCCGACTCTTTTCTCTGTGTATATCAATGATGTTGCTCTTGGTGCGGGCGATTCCCTGATCCACCTCTACGCAGACGACACCATTCTATATACTTCCGGCCCGTCCTTGGACACTGCTATCTAACCTCCAAACGAGCTTCAATGCCATACAGCACTCCAACTGCCCTTAAACGCTAGTAAAACCAAATGCATGCTTTTCAACCATTCGCTGCCTGCACCCGCACGCCTGACCAGCATCACCACCCTGGATGGTTCCGACCTTGAATATGTGGACATCTATAAGTACCTAGGTGTCTGGCTTGACTGTAAACTCTCCTTACAGACTCATATCAAACATCTCCAATCGAAAATCAAATCAAGAGTCTGCTTTCTATTCCGCAACAAAGCCTCCTTCACTCACGCCGCCAAACTTACCCTAGTAAAACTGACTATCCTACCGATCCTCGACTTCGCCGATGTCATCTACAAAATTGCTTCCAACACTCTACTCAGCAAACTGGATGCAGTTTATCACAGTGCCATCCGTTTTGTCACTAAAGCACCTTATACCACACACCACTGCGACTTGTATGCTCTAGTCAGCTGGACCTCGCTACATATTCGTCGCCAGACCCACTGGATCCAGGTCATCTACAAGTCCATGCTAGGTAAAGCTCCGCCTTATCTCTGTTCACTGGTCACGATGGCAACACCCATCCGTAGCACGCGCTCCAGCAGGTGCATCTCACTGGCCATCCCTAAAGCCAACACCTCATTTGGCCGCCTTTCATTCCAGTTCTCTGCTGCCTGTGACTGGAACGAATTGCAAAAATCGCTGAAGTTGGTGAATTATCTCCCTCACCAACTTCAAACATCTGCTATCTGAGCAGCTAACCGATCGCTGCAGCTGTACATAGTCTATCGGTAAATAGCCCACCCATTTTTACCTACCTCATCCCCATACTGTTTTTATTTATTTACTTTTCTGCTCTTTTGCACACCAATATCTCTACCTGTACATGACCATCTGATCATTTATCACTCCAGTGTTAATCTGCAAAATTGTAATTATTCGCCTACCTCCTCATGCCTTTTGCACACAATGTATAAAGACTCTCCTTTTTTTTCTACTGTGTTATTGACTTGTTAATTGTTTACTCCATGTGTAACTCTGTGTTGTCTGTTCACACTGCTATGCTTTATCTTGGCCAGGTCGCAGTTGCAAATGAGAACTTGTTCTCAACTAGCCTACCTGGTTAAATAAAGGTGAAATAAAAAGAAAATAAAAAAAGGTCTTACTCACATTGGCTGAGCGTGATCACACAGTCGTCCTGAACAGCTGATGCATGTTTCAGTGTTACTTGCCCTGAAGCGAGTATAGAAGGGATTTAGCTCGACTGGTAGGCTCGTGTCACTGGGCAGCTCTCGGCTGTGCTTCCCGTTGTAGTCTGTAATTGTTTGCAAGCCCTGCCACATCCGACAAGCGTCAGAGCCGGTGTAGTATGATTCGATCTTAGTCCTGTATTGATGCTTTGCCTGTTTGATGGTTCGTCGGCGGGCATAGCGGGATTTCTTATTAGCTTCCGCGTTAGAGTCCCGCTCCTTGAAAGTGGCAGCTCTACCCTTTAGCTCAGTGCGAATGTTGCCTGTAATCCATGGCTGCTGGTTGGGGTATGTACGTACAGTCACTGTGGGGACGATGTCATTGATGAAGCCAGTTACTGATGTGGTGTACTCCTCAATGCCATGGGAAGAATCCCGGAACATATTCCAGTCTGTGTTAGCAAAACAGTGTTATGTTGAGCCACTGGCCTCAGATGATTGAAGTTCAGTATGTAGCCTCGTAAGCTCACATTAAATAACGTTAGCTAGCTAGCGAACTCAGTTGGTTCATTGTTGCCCATACGAGGAAGTTAGGCTAGCAAGCATTTTAGCTAGGGAGCCTATGAAAACAAAAACTAAAAGCGTACTGTATGACAGGGCCATATACTGTTTTGCCTACATGAAAGAGTGGAGGATGGCATTGTCGTTCAACTAGTCTACAGTTATTCTCTAAAATAACGTTGGGAGGTAGCTTATGGTAGAGAAATGAAGATGTCTCAACGTGAGACATCTGTGTCATTGTGTTGTGACAAAACTGTACATTTTAGGGTGACCTTTTATTGTCCCCAGCACAGTGTGCCTGTGTAATGATCATGCTGTTTAATCAGCTTCTTGATATGCCACACCTGCCAGGTGGGATGGATTATCTTGGCAAAGGAGAAATGCTCACTAACAGCGATGTAACATTTGAGAGAAATAAGCTTTTTGTGCGTATGGAACATTTCTGACATCTTTTATTTCAGATCATAAAACATGGGACCAACACTTTACATATTGCATTTATATTATTGTTCAGAATCAATAGTTGTTGGGTAAACTGTCAAATATTAACTTGCTTGATCATGCTGCATGTCATATAACTATTTGCTTTGAGGTTTTCACGGGACAGATGTTGCTCTCGGGTTTGTGATGATACAAACGTATGTGTAGTTAAATTTATTCCGCTGCTGTTACTGTCTTTTTGTTGTGACGGCCTTAATGTACAGTACCAGTCAAAGGTTTGGACACACCTACTCTCATTCAAGGGATTTTCTTAATGTTTTACTATTTTCTACATTGTAGAATAATAGTGAAGACATCAAAACTATGAAATAACACATGGAATCATGTAGTAACAAACAAAGTGTCAAACAAATCAAAATATATTTTAGATTCTTCAAAGCAGCCACCCTTTGCCTTGATGACAGCTTTGCACACTCTTGGCATTCTCTCAACCAGCTTTACGAGGAAGTCACCTGGAATGCATTTCAATTAACAGGTGTGCCTTGTTAAAAGTTCATTTGTGGAATTGCAGCACAAATTGCAGCACAAATAAATGTGTCAAAGTTCAAGTAACAGACACATCTTGACATCAACTGTTCGGAGGAGACAACATAAATCAGGCCTTCATGGTCGAACTGCTGCAAAGAAACCACTACTTAAGGACTCCAATAAGAAGAAGAGACTTGCTTGGGCAAAGAAACACGAGCAATGGACATTAGACTGGTGGAAATCTGTTCTTTGGTCTGATGAGTCCAAATTTGAGGTTGTTGGTTCCAACCGCCGTGTCTATATGAGACTCAGAGTAAGTGAAAGGATGATCTCTGCATGTGTGGAGGAGGGGGTGTGATATGGCGTTGCTTTGCTGGTGACACTGACACTGATTTATTTAGAATTCAAGACACACTTAACCAGCATAGCTACCACAGAATTCTGCAGCGATACGTCATCCCATCTGGTTTGCGCTTGTGGGACTATCATTTGTTTTTCAACAGTACCCGAAACACTGCTGCATCAGATGTCCTGGCCTCCACAATCACCCGACCTCAACCCAATTGAGATGGTTTGGGATGAGTTGGACCGAGTGAAGGAAAAGGAGCCAACAACTGCTCAGCGTATGTGGGAACTCCTTCAAGACTCTTGGAAAAGCATTCCAAGTGAAGCTGGTTAAGAGAATGCCAAGAGCGTGCAAAGGTGTCATCAAGGTAAAGAAGGGTGGCAACTTTGAAGAATCTAAAATATATTTTGATTTAACACTTTTTTGGTTAATATATGATTCCATTTGTGTTATTTTATAGGCTCAAACTGTTGGAACGTTGTCAAGGAGGGCGATCACGTGCTGAGTTCAAGCCGGGCATGAGCCCAATTGGGGGGGGGGGGTGTACTCGCTAAGCAAGCAACATGACGTCTGTAATATAAGCAACATGGCAAAGGATGCCACCCAGCAATATCAGAGGGCAATGTGGAGCTGTTACCAAGTGGATACAAGTGGCTCTGGGGTAGCACAGTGGAGAAGTAGTGGGAGGAGTGGTGGTGGTCTGGTTTTGTGTCACTCACTTCCTCCTTGTCTTCCTCCCCTGTGCAGAAAGAGAGACGTCTCCTAGAGAACCGGCGGTTGGACCTGGACATCTGTAAAGCACGTGTCAAGAAAGCCAAGCAAGCCGAGGCTAAAGCAGCAGTGAGTCTTCCTCATCCTCAGACACCCCTTCCCTTATGACTGGCGGTCCCAGTTTGATTGATTTCAGGCCTGACATGGAACATACAATTCCTGACATACAGTTCTAGAGTTGATGAAAATGATTTGAGTTCTCTTGGCTCAAAGGTGATTGTAAAGCAGTTTAGTTATTCAACAGCTGCTACCTCCAATCACTGTATGCTTTTGATTAGATGCTCTGCTCTATAAGTGGAGAATGAACACAACACCGTTTAACTCACATAATACGAGCACACTGCTTGTCCTTCCCCAAAGCTTTCTTAAATGTGTTGTCAACTTAGATCAACTCCAACTGGGACATCAACAGAAATCCATAGACCATTAAGCTAGCTACACCAATAGAAATGGCCATAGGGGTGGGCAGGGGTGGAGGATTTTCATCAATGTCTAGGGGTCTACCTTTGACTCACCTTCTCTGCAAACCTTACATGGGGCATGACAATTGTCTCTCCCAAACTAACATCCCCCTTCACCCTCGCTCATTCTCTTCAGTTTTGCACGCGGAGACCAACGGTGCCCTCTGTTGACTAACTTTGGACTAACATGTGTCTCTGTTATCATTTGCGCAGTGTGAGGGAGATGTAAGTATTGACGAGTGTTGTATTTTCAGCGATCTCGCTTGCCTCTTTTTCTCCCATTTTTATTTTTTTCATTGATTGCTGTTTGGGGCATCCTCCCTCTCTTCTTTTAGACCATCCATGCACCACAACTATACAGTAGTATAGTCCCAAAGAAAAGTTGAATGGGATTGTTTCAGTAATGACACCTAGAGATGGTCATATGAGAGGTGGAACTTTTTTTTTCTAGTTGACTTCACCGAAAAAAATGTTTTGGATGGTACACTGGCGCAACAAATTTGATGATGTGGAACTGAGACTGTACATTTTTAGACTTTTGTTTTATGTGGCCTCATTGTTTCCACTACCATCTCCAAGGTCTACCCACCTCATTGTCTGGGGCCCTGAAAGCTGATTCAGGGACCTCTGGACCCTTTGAAAAATACTCCATTGTCCCCTCAGTTGGAAAGCCCTGCTCATTCCCACACTCACACATCCTGAAGACTGATGGGAGTGATGGGGGTATATCCCAGCCAGTCTGCTGTCCATTCCACAGGTACAATGGTCAGGTTTGAACAGAAGACAATGCAAAACCAAGATGTCTGCCACCATTCTAATGATACCTGAAAATTGGACCTTGACTTTGAAAATGTGCATGGCGCTTGATGCAAATAAATATTTGTGTAAGCTCTTCTAATCCATTCATGCCTCATGGTGTGGAGGTAGTATTTAATTCTCATCACTGGCTCTGCGTGACAAAAGACAAGTTACTCATGCCATCCAAGTTCTTCTTAACATCACAAAACACAAATAGGCTGCGCACCGCACTGCTACTGCACAGCCTATTTGTGTTTTGTAATCATATTCATTATGATCTACAGGGATAAACTGATCCTAGATCAGCACTCCTACTCTGAGACACTTTATGAATATAGGCCCTGAGCTGAGGCCTTCTGTATGGGAGAATGCTCATGCCCTTGAGTCGCTGCTACTGTCAGAGCCAGGTCTGTAGAACTCTGGGAGCAGCTGTATATAGCCATAATTAGCTTAGCATTATAAGGCTGCTACTGTCAACCAGGTCTGTAGAACTCTCGGAGCCTCTGTATGTAGCCATAATTAGCTTAGCATGCTAAGGCAGCTTCTGTCTGTATAGAGGACACATTGGAGCCCCCCATATTCCATGAACTGCAGCTTTGCATCTCCATCCCAGACTCCTGTGGAAACTGACCGTTTGCTTCTTCTCATTTCTTCTCCCTTTCATTCTTCTTCTTCCTCAGTGTGCTGTTTGTTGGAGCTGCTTGTTTTGATGCGATGCATGACTGTATGACTTTGTTACCCCCTCTGCCTGTAGGCCGAGCCCGATTTTCAGGAGACTAGGCCTCGAAATTATGTTCTGTCTGCGAGCGCATCTGCGGTAAGACGCCCACAGACGGAGACTCATGTTGAGAGATGCATACACACAAAAACACACAGGCTATACTCCATAGAATATGTACAATGGCGCGCGCACACAAACACACTGCATTAGATGTACAAATTCTGGTTTATTTGAGTCTTTCAACACAAGTTTAGTGCACTTCATGGCCTATGTCACAGGTTAGCTTTTCTGAATATAACTAGTCTTTGTGGATAATAACTTGGGTGAGACTGACATAGGGAATAGACAGACATGTAGAAGGAGACAGAGACTAAGCTATCCTCAACCTAATTCTCTATCAGATACAGAGGTACCATACTCTGAAATTCTTATCTTCACATTGCCCAAACCCCATCGTCCCTCAATAACTTCAAGCAAAGACTGGGGGTCAGCCTGATGAACCAAACTATTCAGTAATCTCCTCCATATAGTTAAATAAAGGTTATATATATACTGCTCAAAAAAATAAAGGGAACACTAAAATAACACATCCTAGATCTGAATGAATTAAATATTCTTATTAAATACTTTTTTCTTTATATAGTTGAATGTGCTGACAACAAAATCACACGAAAAATTATCAATGGAAATCACATTTATCAACCCATGGAGGTCTGGATTTGGAGTGACTCAAAATTTAAAGTGGAAAACCACACTACAGGCTGATCCAACTTTGATGTAATGTCCTTAAAACAAGTCAAAATGAGGCTCAGTAGTGTGTGTGGCCTCCACGTGCCTGTATGACCTCCCTACTATGCCCGGGCATGCTCCTGATGAGGTTGCGGATGGTCTCCTGAGTGATGTCCTCCCATACCTGGACTAAAGCATCCGCCAACTCCTGGACAGTCTGTGGTGCAACGTGGCGTTGGTGGATGGAGCGAGACATGATGTCCCAGATGTGCTCAATTGGATTCAGGTCTGGGGAATGGGCGGGCCAGTCCATAGCATCAATGCCTTCCTCTTGCAGGAACTGCTGACACACTCCAGCCACATGAGGTCTAGCATTGTCTTGCATTAGGAGGAACCCAGGGCCAACCGCACCAGCATATGGTCTCACAAGGGGTCTGAGGATCTCATCTCGGTACCTAATTGCAGTCAGGCTACCTCTGGCGAGCACATGGAGGGCTGTGCGGCCCTCCAAAGAACTGCCACCCCACACCATGACTGACCCACCGCCAAACCGGTCATGCTGGAGGATGTTGCAGGCAGCAGAACGTTCTCCACGGCGTCTCCAGTCTCTGTCACGTCTGTCACGTGCTCAGTGTGAACCTGCTTTCATCTGTGAAGAGCACAGGGCGCCAGTGGCGAATTTGCCAATCTTGGTATTCTCTGACAAATGCCAAACATCCTGCACGGTGTTGGGCTGTAAAGCACAACCCCCACCTGTGGACGTCGGGCCCTCATACCACCCTCGTGGAGTCTGTTTCTAACCATTTTAGCAGACACATGCACATTTGTGGCCTGCTGGATGTCATTTTGCAGGGCACTGGCAGTGCTCCTCCTGCTCCTCCTTGCACAAAGGCGGAGGTAGCGGTCCTGCTGCTGGGTTGTTGCCCTCCTACGGCCTCCTCCATGTCTCCTGATGTACTGGCCTGTCTCCTGGTAGCACCTCCATGCTCTGGACACTATGCTGACAGACACAGCAAACCTTGCCACAGCTCGCATTGATGTTCCATCCTGGATGAGCTGCACTACCTGAGCCACTTGCGTGGGTTGTAGACTCCGTCTCATGCTACCACTAGAGTGAAAGCACCGCCAGCATTCAAAAGTGACCAAAACATCAGCCAGGAAGCATAGGAACTGAGAAGTGGTCTGTGGTTACCACCTGCAGAACCACTCCTTTATTGGGGGTGTCTTGTGAATTGCCTATAATTTCCACCTGTTGTCTATTCCATTTGCACAACAGCATGTGAAATGTATTGTCAATCAGTGTTGCTTCCTAAGTGGACAGTTTGATTTCATAGAAGTGTGATTGACTTGGAGTTACATTGTGTTTGTGTTCCATTTATTTTTTTGAGCAGTGTGTATATATATTTTTTTAAATATAGCCCATCTCTCTCACTCACATCCACACAACACATCCAAACAAAACATATACTGTTTATTATTTTTTGTAATTTCTGACCAGTTAATTTGTACATTTTTGGTTAGAAGGTTTTGTCTGTTTGTTGAAACTTAACATTTTCTTTGTATATATTTTTTTGTGATATTGTTTTTATCTGTATTGTTGTCTATCACTTATTTTCTTTGGTGCAAATGAATTAAACCTTAAATTTAAACTTAAAAACAGCAAAGCAGTGGTGGCTGGGATAGTTGGGATCTGGAAGATTCCAAAGAGTCGGCCAATGTGATGGATCAGAGGAAGGTATATATAAATAGGTTTACACTGTTCATAGCATATTATCAACCATACTAGATGGGATGCAACCCCCGCCCTACACTGCTAGAAGAAATGGTGCTATACAGAACCAACAAGCGTGCCATGGCTTGCTTCATACAGATCAGTGTGGTTCAGTTGGCATAGCTTGGCACTTGCAACACCAAGGGTATTGGGTTTAATCCCTGCTGGAGCCACCCATACATAAAATGTATGCACGCATGACTGTAAGTCACTTTGGATAAAAGCGTCTGCTAAATGGCTTATTATATATGGCTATATAAAATTGCAATGAAGCACCTTTTTATTTTCAGCAGTGTAGGTACTAGCTCAATGGTACTGTGGTATAGTAGGGTGTTACTTTCCCCATCGCCTGTTCTCGATGCCCTTAGAGGGTGTGTATGTATTGGAGCCCCCCCCCTCCACAATGTGACCCTCCCCCCCTCCCCCATCGCCTCAACGCTCTGATGGAATCCAGCCAAAGTTCAGCTCCTGATTTGACTGACCACAGACTTGATGAATTAGTTCAATCATGGAGAGACCTAACTGAATGAACAATAGACTGAATGCAAATACGAAGATTTATTAAATTATAATTGGGGGATAACCCCCGGAGACAGATATCGGGATAACTGGCCAGAAGATTGCAGGTGTTAGGATCTCTTATCTACCTCATTTTTGCCACCATGCAGTGAGCCAAACAAGAATGGTACTATGTTCCACTTTCATATATCTGTTTTGCTCCTGATGTTATCACTGTCTTTGTTATCGCTACTGGTTAGGTAACTCTGTCACATTCGTCAGTCTGTATTGGAGGAGAAGGGTTTGTTCGTGCCAGTCGTGTTTATGATGAATGCCAGTGACGAAGACGTGCCTGGCCATTTTTTTTCCAGTCCAACGCGTTGGACTATATTATTTGTTTTGTCAGTTGTTGTGTCACGGTGTTGTGTGTCTTTGTCTATAATGAGAGATTCTGTCGTTGTAATTGTCAAACAGATGGTTGTGTATAGTAGGCCGTTGTTGAAAAAGCAAAAAATTTGAATCCCCTTTGACCAAAACACTGTGTGTTCACATCTTCCCACGTTTGCCCTTATTTAAAAATTGTACCTTTATTTAACTTAGGCAAGTCAGTTAAGAACAAATTCTTATTTTCAATGAGGTTGTATTTCTCCTTCGAGAATCAATTCCTTAGCTGCTTATAATTCCAGGGGCATGTTTCCCATAGAAATATAATGTAATAAATGATATTCCTATGATGGTTCAGCCACACTGATGGGAAACCTCAATAGAGCACTTCCCTGGGCTCCCTGGGCTTTGTGCCATCTGTGTACTGTCCACACAAACTACATGTCCTCCTGTCATTTTAATTCTGCTAGTCCCACAGAAATGTCATTTGGCTATACTTATCGTATCGTATAGTAGAGTAAGGAGCGGTCTAATAACATGTAATAAATACCTTGTAACAGGGCTTTTTACAGTTGATAAGTACATGCAGTTATGGAATAGCTAATTTTAACGCATGTGTCCAGTGTGAACTGCTGCCCTACATTTAAAAGTGACTCTTTACTTGCATCACATACCTAACAATGGTTTCAACAAAATAATCTGATGACTTACTCATGTTTTCAAATCATTGGCCTCTTCCAGACATGACTAGACTTTTATTGTTATAGGGGGATTCCTCCCATCTTACTACACAGCTAGTCTTTCAACATATCAATGAGTCAGAAAGGGAATGGGGCCATTGCTCCTGAGACAGACTCATGAGACTGCTCTGGGGAGAAATTATTATGTGGATGTAGAACCCCACAAGGTCTGTTGTGTGCTGTCATTGTTGGTCTGAGAATTGCTCTTATCTCCCTTGTTGTCATGCTGCTTATTCTAGCTGTGGAGTGAGGAAGTGGACAAAGTAAGTATCACTTAGTAAGATTGGTGTTCAACAACACAGACTAAAAAGGTCATAGACTGCTTTAGAGGTGTGTGTGTGTCCGTGTCCCCAGTGACCTCAAAGTATTTGGATAATGAAACATTTTTTTGGTTTGTTTTGGCTCTGTCAACTAAAACACTTTGGATTTGAAATGATACAATGACTATGAGGTTAAAGTACAGACTGTCAGCTTAAATTTGAGGGTATTATCATCCATATAGGTTTAAATGAATGGTAAATAATGTATTGGGTCATTTTGGAGTCACTTTTATTGTAAATCAGAATAGAGTGTTTAGAAACATGAATATTTTTATTTACAATAAAAGTGACTCTAATGCATTATCTACCATTGAATTAATATTGGGCACAAAATCTGAAACACAACCAAAACAAACAGCAAATGCATCCAACAAATTTGTGAAGTCACAAGCTTGATGTAGTCATTGCGTGCTATGAATATGGGTCCAAATACATAACTTTTTACTACTTTAATACACATTAGTGAATTTGTCCCAATGCGTTTCGTGTAACGCCCGTCGGAAGAAGTGGACCAAGTTGCAGCGCAGTACATGTTCATGATTCTTCATTTAATCTGAACACCAAACAAAACAACAAAAGAACGTAACGTTCTGAAGGCTACACAGAGCTAACAAAAACAACATCCCACGACCTAAGGTGGCAAAACAGCCTGCCTAAGTATGATTCCCAATCAGAGACAACGATAGACAGCTGTCCCTGATTGAGAACCATACCCGGCCAAAACATAGAAACACAAAACCTAGAAATAAAGAACAGAATGCCTACCCAAATCACACCCAGACCAAACCAAATAGAGACATAAAAAGGCTCTCTAAGGTCAGGGTGTGACATTTGGTCCCCTAAAATGGGGGGGACTATGTACAAAAAGTGCTGTAATTTCTAAACTGTTCACCTGATATGGATGAAAACACCCTCAAATTAAAGCTGGAGTACAGCCCCAAAATCTAAATAAATGTAATTGTTCCAATACTTTTGGAGCTCACTGTACATGCATGTGTGCATATACACTGAGTGTACAAAACATTAAGAACACCTGCTCTTTTCATGTCATAGACTGAATCCAGGTAAAAAACTATGGTCCCTTATTGAAGTATCTTGTTAAATCCACTTCAATCAGTAGATGAAGGGTAGGAGACAGGTTAAAGAAGGATTTTAAGCCTTGAGACGATTGATATATCGATTGATATATGGATTGTGTATGTGTGCCATTCAGAGGGTGAATGGGAAAGACAAAATATATAAGTGCCTTTGAACAGGTATATGATATTAGGTCAAATTTATTTATGAAGCCCTTCTTACATCGGCTGATGTCACAAAGTGCTGTACAGAAACCCAGCCTAAAACCCCAAACAGCAAGCAATGCAGGTGTAGAAGCATGGTGGCTAGGGAAAACTCCCTAGAAAGGCCAGAACCTAGGAAGAAACCTAGAGAGGAACCAGGTTATGAGGGGTGGCCAGTCCTCTTCTGGCTGTGCCAGTTGGAGATTATAACAGAACATGGCCAAGATGTTGAAATGTTCATAGATGACCAGCAGGGTCAAATAATAATAATCATAGTGGTTGTCGAGGGTGCAGCAGGTCAGCGCGTCAGGAGTAAATGTCAGTTCATAGCTGATCATTCAGAGTATCTCTACCGCTCCTGCTGTCTCTAGAGAGTTGAAAACAGTTGAAACTGGAGCAGCAGCACGGCCAGGTGGACTGGGAACAGCAAGGAGTCATCGTGCCAGGTAGTCCTGAGGCATGGTCCTAGGGCTCAGGTCCTCCGAGAGAGAGGGAGAGAGAGAGAGAAAGAAAGAAAGAGTATTAGAGCGAGCATACTTAAATTCACACAGGACACCCGATAAGACAGGAGAAATACTCCAGATATAACAGACTGACCCTAGTCCTCCGACACAAACTACTGCAGCATAAATACTGGAGGTTGAGACAGGAGGGGTCGGGAGACACTGTGGCCCCTGTCCGACGATACGCCCGGACAGGGCCAAACAGGCAGGATATAACCCCACCCACTTTGCCAAAGCACAGCCCCCACACCACTAGAGGGATATCTTCAACCACCAACTTACCATCCTGAGACAAGGCCGAGTGTAGCCCACACAGATCTCCGCCATGGCACAACCCGGGGGGGGGGGCACCAACCCGGACAGGAATATCACGTCAATGACTCAATCCACTCAAGTCACGCACCCCTCCTAGGGACGACATGGAAGAGCACCAGTAAGCTAGTGACTCATCCCCTGTAATAGGGTTAGAGGCAGAGAATCCCAGTGGAGAGAGGGGAACCGGCCAGGCAGAGACCGCAAGGGCGGTTCGTTGCTCCAGAGCCTTTCCGTTCACCTTCACACTCCTGGGCTAGACTACACTCAATCATAGGACCTACTGAAGAGATGAGTCTTCAATAAAGACTTAAAGGTTGAGACCGAGTCTGCGTCTTTCACATGGGTAGGCAGACCATTCCATAAAAATGGAGCTCTATAGGAGAAAGCCCTGCCTCCAGCTGTTTGCTTAGAAATTCTAGGGACAGTAAGGAGGCCTGCGTCTTGTGACCATAGCGTACATGTAAGTATGTACGGCAGGACCAAATTGGAAAGATGGGTAGGAGCAAGCCCATTTTAATGCTTTGTAGGTTAGCAGTAAACTTGAACCTTTCCTTAACAGGAAGCCAGTGTAGAGAGGCTCGCACTGGAGTAATATGATCAAATTTTTTGCTTCTAGTCAAGATTCTAGCAGCCGTGTTTATTTAGTGCTTTATACGGGTAGCCGGAAAGTAGAGCATTACAGTATTCTAACCTAGAAGTGACAAAAGCATGGATTCATTTTTCTGCATCATTTTTGCGGAGAAAGTTTCTGATTTTTGCAATGTTAGGTAGATGGGAAAAAAGCTGTCCTTGAAACAGTCTTGATATGTTCGTCAAAAGAGAGATCAGGGTCCAGAGTAATGCTGAGGTCCTTCAGTTTTATTTGAGACGACTGTACAACCATCAAGATTAATTGTCAAATTCAACAGAAGATCTTTTTGTTTCTTGGGACCTAGAACAAGCATCTCTGTTTTGCCGAGTTTAAAAGTAGAGAATTTGCAGCCATCCACTTCCTTGTGTCTAAAACACTTACAGGGAAGGCAATTCTGGGGCTTCACCATGTTTCATCGAAATGTACAGCTGTGTGTCATCTGCATAGCAGTGAAAGTTAACATTATGTTCCCGAATGACATCACCAAGAGGTAAAATATATAGTGAAAACAATAGTGGTCCTAAAATGGAACCTTGAGGAACACCGAAATGTACAGTTGATTTGTCAGAGGACAAACCATCCACAAAGACAAACTGATATCTTTCCGACAGATAAGATCTAAACCAGGCCAGAACTTGTCCGTGTAGACCAATTTGGGTTTCCAATCTCTCCAAAAGAATGTGGTCATCGATGGTATCAAAAGCAGCACTAAGGTCTAGGAGCATGAGGACAGATGCAGACCCTCAGACTGACACTATTAAAAGGTCATTTAACCTTCACAAGTGCAGTCTCGGTGCTATGATGGGGTCTAAAACCAGACTGAAGCGTTTCGTATACATTGTTTGTCTTCAGGAAGGCAGTGAGTTGCTGCGCAACAGCCTTTTCTAACCTTTTTGTAGAAGAATGGGAGATTCGATATAGGCTGATAGTTTTTTATATTTTCTGCGTCAAGGTTTGGCTTTTTCAAGAGAGGCTTTATTACATCCACTTTTAGTGAGTTTGGTACACATCCGGTGGATAGAGAGACATTTATTATGTTCAACATAGGAGGGCCAAGCACAGGAAGCAGCTCTTAAAGTAGTTTAGTTGGAATAGGGTCCAGTATGCAGCTTGAAGGTTTAGAGGCCAATTATTTTCATCAATGTGTCAAGAGATATAGTACTAAACCACTTGAGTGTCTCTCTTGATCCTAGGTCCTAGCAGAGTTGTGCAGACTCAGGACAACTGAGCTTTGGAGGAATACGCAGATTTAAAGAGTTGTCCGTAATTTGCTTTCTAATGATAATGATCTTTACCTCAAAGAAGTTCATTAATTTATCACTGCTGAAGTGAAAGCCATCCTCTCTTGGGGAATGCTGCTTTTTAGTTAGCTTTACGACAGTATCAAAAATACATTTTGGATTGTCATTACCGTTCCAATTTTCTGGAAGCTTGCTTCAGAGCTCGGGTATTTTCTGTATACCAGGGAGCTAGTTTCTTATGACAAATGTTTTTTTTGTTTTTAGCAGTGCGACTACATCTAGGGTATTACGCAAGGTTAAATTGAGTTGCTCAGTTAGGTGGTTAACTGATTTTTGTCCTCTGACGTCCTTGGGTAGACAGAGGGTGTCTGGAAGGGCATCTTGGAATCTTTGGGTTGTCCGAGAATGTATATCACGACTTTTGATGATCCTTGGTGGGGGTCTGAGCAGATTATTTGTTGTGATTGTCCGATAGTCTACTACAAGGTCCAATAAGAACTCAGTGAGGAACGCGGCAGCGTAGCCTAGTGGTTAGAGCGTTGGACTAGTAACCAAAAGGTTGCAAGTTCAAATCCCCGAGCTGACAGATCTGTTGTTCTGCCCCTGAACAAGGCACTGTTCCTAGGCTGTCATTGAAAAATAAGAATTTGTTCTTAACTGACTTGCCTAGTTAAATAAAGTTAAAATAAACACTGTATATGCCCCAGGAGGCCTGTAAACAGTAGCTATAAAAAGGTGATTGAGTAGGCTGCATACATTTCATGACTCGAAGCTCAAAATACGAAAACAGCTTTTTGGGGGGGAATTGAAATTCACCTTTGCGGGATGCGCGGGGGATATGGTCACTAGTGTAACTAGGAGGTGAGGCCTCATTTAACACAGTAAATTCATCAGGCTTAAGCCATGTTTTAGTCAGGCCAATCACATCAAGATTATGATCAGTGATTAGTTCATTGACTATAACTGCCTTGGAAGTGAGGGATCTAACATTAAGTAGCCTCATCTTGAGATGTGAGGTATCACAATACCTCCTCTGCACAGATGGGCACGAAACACAATTAGCCCTCCTACCCCAGTTTACCTTGCCTAAATCAGTCCGTCCCATATCTGATTTGAGATGTGCAAGAGATTAGCCTCTTCAACTAATCTTGGTTACCCAGAAGTAAAATTATTGTAAAAAAGTTGTCACTTCCAGTTTAATCTGTCCACGAGAGATTACTAAATTACTGATATTTGGAATGTGTCTTTAATGTTTTGTACCCTCAGTGTATGTGGGTGTTCATGTGGTCTCTCCCGTCTTCTCCTATAGGCGGAGCAGGAGCTGCGTGTGGCTCAGACAGAGTTTGACAGACAGGCCGAGGTCACCCGGCTGCTACTGGAGGGCATCAGCAGTACACACGTGAGTCCAGAGACATCACACACACACTAGTCGTGAGTCCAGAGACATCACACACACACTAGTCGTGAGTCCAGAGACATCACACACACACTAGTCGTGAGTCCAGAGACATCACACACACACTAGTCGTGAGTCCAGAGACATCACACACACACTAGTCGTGAGTCCAGAGACATCACACACACACTAGTCGTGAGTCCAGAGACATCACACACACACTAGTCGTGAGTCCAGAGACATCACACACACACTAGTCGTGAGTCCAGAGACATCACACACACACTAGTCGTGAGTCCAGAGACATCACACACACACTAGTCACGGAAAGCCCAGACCTAGGGAAACAGCACTAGGTCTGGGGAGGATGCTGGATCAGGGCTAGAGATCAGGGGTAACTCTACTCCATTAAATCAGTCAAACAAACAAAAAAGCAGGTTCTAACCAGTTCTCACAACCTATGTGTCTAAGATGGGTGAGTGATTAGATCTTTAGAGCCTAAACAGATGGGAGAAGTATTCAGCCAATTTTGCTCCAGCAAATATAAACTGTAACGTTGCGGTTTAGTAACAATCATTGTGAAAACCATTGAATGTGTGAAACCAGGCTTTTGGAAGTACAACTTGTTTCTTGTCTTTCACCCTGTCCCCCCTTTCCCTGATAGGTCAACCACCTGCGCTGCCTGCATGAGTTTGTGGAGGCCCAGGCTACATACTATGCCCAGTGTCACCAGTACATGCAGGAGCTGCAGAAAGAACTGAGCAGGTGAGCACTTTACTACGGAGGTATAGTTGGATGAATCATAACCCTTATGAGTGGGTTGAAGTGGCTTTGTTTACATACATGGGAAAATTCTTCAACATTTCCCTTTTTTCTCTCTGCTGGCAGTGCTAACAGCGATACGTAAGTAACTAGTGTTGTTGTTGATGATAGTGTTGTTTGTAGTGTTGCGTTTGTGTTTTAAGAGTGATTTGTGCGTATTTGTAAATACAGTGCCTTCAGAAAGTATTCACACCCCTTGATTTTTTTCCTACAAATTTGTTGTGTTACAGCCTGAATTTAAAATAGATTCCTTTTTGAAAAATTAGTAGTTTTTATTTATTTTTTATGCGTCACTGGCCTACATACAATACCCCCATAATGTCAACGTGGAATTATATTTTTCAACATTTTTCAAAATTAATTAAAAATGAAAAGTTGAAATGTCTTTTGTCTAAGTATTCAACCCCTTTGTTATAGCAAGCGTAAATAAGTTCAGCAGTAAAAATGGCACATAATAAATTGCATGGACACACTCTGTGTGCAATAATAGTGTTTAATATGATTTTGACTTCCTCATCTCTGTACACCACACATACAATTGTCTGGAAGGTCCCCAAGTCAAGCAGTGAATTTTAAACACAGATTTAGCCACAAAGATCAGGGAGGTTTTCCAAAGCCTCGCAATGAAGGGCACCTTTTGGTAGATGGGGGGGGATACAAAAATAAACAGACATTGAATATCCCTTTGAGCATGGTGAAGTTATTAATTACACTTTGGCTGGTGTATCAACACATCCAGTCACTACCAAGATTTTTATTTATTTATTTCACCTTTATTTAACCAGGTAGACAAGTTGAGAACAAGTTCTCATTTACAATTGTGACCTGGCCAAGATAAAGCAAAGCAGTTCGACACGTACAACGACACAGCTACACATGGAGTAAAACAAACATACAGTCAATAATACAGTAGAAAAATAAGTTTATATACAATGTGAGCAAATTAGGTGAGAAGGGAGGTAAAGGCAAAAAAAAGACCACGGTGGCAAAGTAAATACAATATAGCAAGTAAAACACTGGAATGGTAGATTTGCAGTGGAAGAATGTGCAAAGTAGAGAAATAATGGGGTGCAAAGGAGCAAAATAAATAAATACAGTAGGGGGAGAGGTAGTTAGGGCTAAATTATAGATTGGCTATGTACAGGTGCAGGAATCTGTGAGCTGCTCTGACAGCTGGTGCTTAAAGCTAGTGAGGGAGATAAGTGTTTCCAGTTTCAGAGATTTTTGTCCGATAGACCAATTCAGATAGCAGCCGATAAGACCGCTAACGATTAGTGGGCCGCAGATGGGCGCTCAGGTAACGTCGCAACAGAGGGGCCAGTTGGATAACACCCTCGGGCAGATAACGTCGGTAGTCCAGTCGTGAAGGCCCGGTGGGGCTCTGCATCGGCACACGGATAGCAGCTAGCTAGCTGCTAGATCCAGGTGTAAATGTCCAGAGCTTGGGGTTGAAATCCGGGGATATGGATAGAAAAATAGGTCCGTATGTTCTGGTCTGAGTCGCGTTGTACAAAACTGGCGATAGCTTTTCGAGCTAAAGGATAGCTGATGACCAAAAACCGTGGTTAGCTTAATACTAACGTTAGCCAGTAAACTGGCTAGCTTCTGGCTAGAAAAAGATACAGCCGTCTTTCCTATCTCCGTTGCCGGAGAGGAAGGAAACTGCTCAGGAATTTACCCATGAGGACAATGGTCACTTTAAAACAGTTAGTGTTCAATGGCTGTGATAGGAGAACTGAGGATGGCTCAACACCATTGTAGTTACTCCACAATACTAACCTAATTAACAGAGGTAAAAGAAGGAAGCCTATTCAGAATAAAAATATTCCAAAACATGCATCCTGTTTGCAACAAGGCACTAAAGTAATAATGCAAAAAATGTGGCAAATCAATTAACTTTTTGTCCTGAATACAAAGTGTTATGTTTCGGGCAAATCCAATACAACACTTTACTAAGTACCAGTGGCGGTCGGTGCCGTTTAAGATGAGGGAGGACGATCATTTTTTTAATGAGCATGGCCTTATTTCTATTACACCATATTGAATCATGGTCATTCATATTCCATTCACCCAGATCAATGTAACATCTATAGGTTTAGGCTACTACCTGTAAAAATTGGCGCCGGGAAGAAAGGGCAGCAGTTTTATGGGCGCCTAACCAATTGTGCTATTTGGTGTATTTTTTTTGCGTTATTTGTAACTTATTTTATACAAAATGTTTCTGCCACCGCATCTTATGGCAAAAAAGAGCTTATGGATATCAGGACAGCGATCACTCACCTCGGATTAGGCAAATATCTTTTCTTCAACAAGCAGGACACACAGGATGTACTTCAAACACCCGACAAGGCCAACATCCCTGTCATTGGCAAGAGTTAGAGACACGGACACAGAGCGGGGTGCCTCGTAAGGATCCGCAGATGGCTAGTGGGAAAGCTGCCGTTACCGTCATTATTACTTGGACAATAAATTAGACGAGGTACAATCACGAATATCCTACCAACGCGACATCAAACTGTAACATCTTATGTTTCATGGAATCGTGACTGAATGATGACATGAATATTCAGCTAGTGGGATATACGCTGCACCGGCAAGATGGAACAGCACACTCCAGTAAGACGAGGGGGGCGGTCTGTGCATATTTGTGAACAACAGCTGGTGCACGAAATCTAAGGAATCCACACACAGAGACGCATACAAAGCTCTCCCTCGCCCTCCATTTGGTCAATCTGACCACAATTATATCCTCCTGATTCCTGCTTACAAGCAAAAGTCAAATCAGTAAGCACCAGTGACTCGGTCTATAAAAACAAAAGTGGTCAGATGAAGCAGAAGCTAAACTACAGGACTGTTTTGCTAGCACAGACTGGAACATGTTCTGGGATTCTTCCCATGGCATTGAGGAGTACACCACATCATTCACTGGCTTCATCAATAAGTGCATCGAGGACGTTGTCCCCACAGTGACTGTACATACATACCCCAACCAGAAACCATGGATTACAGGCAACATGCGCACGGAGCTAAAGGGTAGAGCTGCTCCTTTCAAGGTGCGGGACTCTAACCCGGAAGCTAATAAGAAATCCTGCTATGCCCTCTGACAAACCATCAAACAGGCAAAGCGACAATACCGGGCTATGATTGAATCATACTACATCGGCTCTGACGCTCGTCGGATGTGGCAGGGCTTGAAAACTATTACAGACTACAAAGGGAAGCACAGCATGAGTTCCCCAGTGACACAAGCCTACCAGAGGAGCTAAATCACTTTTATACTTGCTTCGAGGCAAGTAACACTGAAACATGCATGAGAGCGTCAGCTGTTCTGGATGACTGTGGGATCACACTCTCCGTAGCTGACATGAGTAAGACCTTTAAACTGGTCAACAGTCACAAGGCCGCGGAGCCAGACGGATTACCAGGACGTGTGCTCCTGGCATGTGCTGACCAACTGGCAGGTGTCTTCACTGACATTTTCAACATGTCCCTGATTGAGTCTGTAATACCAACATGTTTCAAGCAGACCACCATAGTCCCTGTGCCCAAGAACACTAAGGTAACCTGCCTAAATCACTACCGACCCATAGCACTCATGTTTGTAGCCATGAAATGCCACTCCAATTTGCATACCGCCCAAACAGATCCACAGATGATGCAATCTCTATTGCACTCCACACTGCCCTTTCCCACCTGGACAAAAATAACACCTACGTGAGAATGCTATTCATTGACTACAGCTTAGCGTTCAACACCATAGTACCATCAAAGTTCATCACTAAGCTAAGGATCCTGGGACTAAACACCTCCCTTTGCAACTGGATCCTGAACTTCCTGACAGACCGCCCCCAGGTGGTAAGGGTAGGTTGCAACACATCCTCCACGCAGATCGACAACACTGGAGCCACTCAGGGGTGCGTGCTCAGTCCCCTCCTGTACTCCTTCTTCACCCACGACTGCGTGGCCAGGCACGACTCCAACACCATCATTAAGTTTGCAGACGAGACAGCATGTAGGGAGATCCGAGACCTGGCTGGGTGGTACCAGAATAACAACCTATCCCTCAATGTAATCAAGACAAAGGAGATGATTGTGGAATACAGATAAAGGAGGACCGAGCACGCCCCCATTCTCATCTACGGGGCTACAGTGGAGCAGGTTGATGTCCACATCACCAACAAACTAGAATGGTCCAAACACACCAAGACAGTTGTGAATAGTGCACATCAAAGCCTATTTCCCCCTCAGGAAACTCAAATGGGTCCTCAGATCCTCAAATGGTTCTACAGCTGCAACATCGAGAGCATCTGGTTGCATCACCGCCTGGAATGGCAACTGCTCGGCCTCCGACTGCAAGGCACTACAGAGGGTAGTGAGTACGGCCCAGTACATCACTGGGGCTAAGCTGCCTGCCATTCAGGACCTCTACACCAGGCGGTGTCAGAGGAGGGCCCTAGCCATCCCAGTCATAGACTGTTCTCTCTACTACCGCATGGCAAGCGGTACCGGAGCTCCAAGTCTAGGACCAAAAGGCTTCTCAACAGCTTTTACCCCCAAGTCATAAGACTCCTGAACAGGTAATCAAGTGTTTACCTGGACTATTTGCATTGTCCTGCCCCCCATCCCCTCTTTTACGCTGCTGCTACTCTGTTTATCATATATGCATAGTCACTTCAACCATACTTACATGTACATACTACGTCAATTAGCCTGACTAACCGGTGCCCCCACACTTTGGCTACCCGGATTATCTGCATTGTGTCCCGCCACCCGCCAACCCCTCTTTTACGCTACTGCTACTCTCTGTTTATCATATATGCATAGTCACTTTAACCATACCTACATGTACATACTACCTCAAATAGGCCGACAAACCAGTGCCTGTATATAGCCTTGCTACTTTTATAGCCTCGCTACTGTATATAGCCTCGTTACTGTTATTTTTCACTGTCTTTTTACTATTGTTTTTATTTCTTTACTTATCTATTGTTCACCTAATACCTTTTTTTAACTTCAAAATTGAACTGTTGGTTAGGACCTGTAAGTAAGCATTTCACTGTATGGTCTACGTCGTATTCGGCGCACGTGAAAATAAACTTTTGATTTGATATACATGATACAAAAATGTTCCCTAAACCCATCATGAGGTTGCTGAAACCTAGCCTATAAATGAAAGTTTACAACGTAGATGCACAAGTCGAGAGACATTTTTGTAATCAAGGTGACAGACATTGACACATTCAATACCGCCTTGCACAATATTGCCTGCATCTAGCTGATCTAGGGTGTAATCATTAGTCCAACAGTTGCAAACGAGAGTTTCTATTGGACACATTCAGTTATGTTTGCTTCCATTTTAGAATGGTTTTTCAACAGAATCGGGGGAGTGAATACACCCCTGATCACACGCAAACACTGTTCACTTTCATAGCAGCCATATACAAACAGCATGATCCCTTTGATCATTGGATAATTCCTACTCGCATCTACGTGCTCTCCTCTCACCTTTTCCATTCACTTGTGGACTTCAGTGCACAACACACAAACTGTCTGTGTCCAAACTTTCATATCATAATGGCTAACTGCTACACACAGCCTACATCGTTGCAATATTAGCTAAAGTTAAGTCAACATAGCTACTAGAACGAACGTGTTAGTAAACCTGTTACAATCATACAGTACAGTGTATAGTTAGCAAGCAGTTCAGCATTTACACTGGCGGGCCCCGGTGGCAATAAATTAATAAAACCAAAAGGTTACCTTGACTTGGAAGAGTTCCAATGTTGAATAATCATAGCCAGCTAGGCAACATAACCTTCATTACAAATCAGTGCGTTTTAATCAATTATTTGGTGACGTGAATATATTTAGCATAGTTTTATCTAAAATGCATAATTTCTTTTAATGTTTCACTATTTAAAATTGTATGAAATTCAATGAGGAGGAGCCTCCACTCCTGAGTACCACTCTCCTTATTTTCAAGCATAGTGGTGGCTGCATCATGTTATGGGTATGCTTGTAATCGTTAAGGACTTGGGAGTTTCTCAGGTTAAAAAATTAATTGAATGGAGATGAGCACAGGCAAAATCCTAGAGGAAAACCTGGATCAGTCTGCTTTCCACCAGACACTGGGAGATGAATTGACCTTTCAGTAGGCCAATAATCTAAAACACAAGGACAAATCTACACTGGAGTTTCTTACTAAGAAGATAGTGAATGTTCCCGAGTAGCTGAGTTACAATTTTGACTTAAATCTACTTGAAAATCTATAGCAATACCTGAAAATGGTTGTCGAGCAACAACCTACAACCAATTTGACAAAACTTGAATAATTTGTTTAAGAATAATGGCAAATGTTGCACAATCCAGGTTTGGAAAGCTCTTAGAGAAATACCCAGAAAGACTCACAGCTGTAATCGCTGCCAAAGGTGCTTCTACAAAGTATTTACACAGGGGGGTGAATACTTACGTAAATTAGATATTTCTGTATTTAATTTTCAAAACATTTGCAAAGATTTCAACAACAAAAAATGTTACTTTGCAATTATGGGGTATTGTGTACAGATGGGTAAAACAAAAAATCCTTAATCCAATTTCAATTCAGGCTGTAAAACAACAAATTGTGGAATAAGTGAAGGGGTATGAATACTTTCTGGAGGTATTGTACATTCTAAATATGTACTTGCTTGGGAAATATTATTCCTTTATCACCTTAGCACCCTAATTTATCACTTATGACCCCCTCTTCTTCCCCTCTCCCGTAACCTGACCCCAGGTACCCAAACTCTTTTGCCTCGAACGCCAACCCCTCCACCTCTGCCACATGCCCCTCCCCCGTCTCCTCTGCCACCCTGCCAGGGGTCTCACCCCCATGCCTGGCCTCCACCTCCACTCCTGGCATCGCTCGGGAGCCTTCTGGCCCACTGAAAATCCAGGATGTGCAGCAGCCTTCCACAGGCCACCGCAAGGCAAAGGTCCTGTATGACTACGACGCCCACGACACTAGTGAGCTCTCCTTACTGGCCGACGAGGTAGGAGCAGCCATGGTTCACATCTGCTATGGGGAACCATTTGGAACATGCTGTATTATGTAAAAAATATCAATTCCGTGCCACAAAATACAAACATTGCAATCTTTTGTCTACAAAATGCCAATTGGTAATGGCATGTTACAAACTGCATCCCATAATCTGGGACATTTAACAAGTTAGCCTCTGTCTCTCTTTTAGGGCTGACCCATTTATTTGGCTGGGCGATTGTTTGTTCGATAGGCTGTTGGTCGAACGACATTTCTTTAGTCGAGCAGTAGCAAAAAAACTAAAGTTTCTGATTCGCGCCTGTCTGTGTGGACTAATCCATTGTGGAGGTCTTGGGGATGGCACAGTCCATCACTCAAAGATGTGCAACTGAAATTGTATATGGTTATAAACTCTTCATGGACTGCACCAGATTGGCCAGTTATTGCCAGATTGGCCAGTTCTACCAAGGCACCTTCAAGTTCCCGGACATTTCTGGGGGGAATGGCCCTAGCCCTCACCCTCCGGTCCAGCAGGTCCCAGACGTGCTCAATGGGATTGCGATCCGGGCTCTTCGCTGGCCACGGCAGAACACTGATCTTCCTGTCTTGCAGGAAATCACACACAGAACGAGCAGTATGGCTGGTGGCATTGTCATGCTGGAGTGTCTGTCAGGATGAGCCTGCAGGAAGGGTACCACATGAGGGAGGAGGATGACTTCCCTGTAACGTACAGCGTTGAGATTGCCTGCAATGACAACAAGTTCAGTCCGATGATGCTGTGACACACCGCCCAGACCATGGCGGACCCTCCACCTCCAAATCGATCCCACTCCAGAGTACAGGCCTCGGTCTAATGCTCATTCCTTCGACGATAAACGTGAATCCGACCATCACGCCTGGTGAGACAAAGCCGCAACTCATCAGTGAAGAGCACTTTTTACCAGTCCTGTCTGGTCCAGTGACGGGGGGTTTGTGCCCATAGGCAACGCTGTTCAAATCAAATCAAATTGATTTATATAGCCATTCGTACATCAGCTGATATCTCAAAGTGCTGTACAGAAACCCAGCCTAAAACCCCAAACAGCAAGCAATGCAGGTGTAGAAGCAGGATGGCTAGGAAAAACTCCCTAGAAAGGCCAAAACCTAGGAAGAAACCAGGCTATGTGGGGTGGCCAGTCCTCTTCTGGCTGTGCCGGGTGGAGATTATTACAGAACATGGCCAAGATGTTCATAAATGACCAGCATGGTCAAATAATAATCACAGGCAGAACAGTTGAAACTGGAGCAGCAACACGGCCAGGTGGACTGGGGGCAGCAAGGAGTCATGTCAGGTAGAGGGCTCAGGTCGAGAGAGAGAGAGAGGTCGAGAGAGAGAGGTCGGTCGAGAGAGAGAGGTCGGTCGAGAGAGAGAGGTCGGTCGAGAGAGAGAGGTCGGTCGAGAGAGAGAGGTCGGTCGAGAGAGAGAGGTCGGTCGAGAGAGAGAGGTCGGTCGAGAGAGAGAGGTCGGTCGAGAGAGAGAGGTCGGTCGAGAGAGAGAGGTCGGTCGAGAGAGAGAGAGGTCGGTCGAGAGAGAGAGAGGTCGGTCGAGAGAGAGAGGTCGGTCGAGAGAGAGAGAAGGTCGGTCGAGAGAGAGAGAGGTCGGTCGAGAGAGAGAGAGGTCGGTCGAGAGAGAGAGGTCGGTCGAGAGAGAGAGAGAGAGGTCGGTCGAGAGAGAGAGAGAGGTCGGTCGAGAGAGAGAGAGAGAGGTCGGTCGAGAGAGAGAGAGAGAGGTCGGTCGAGAGAGAGAGAGAGAGAGGTCGGTCGAGAGAGAGAGAGAGAGGTCGGTCGAGAGAGAGAGAGAGGTCGGTCGAGAGAGAGAGAGAGAGGGTCGAGAGAGAGAGAGAGAGGTCGAGAGAGAGAGAGAGAGGTCGAGAGAGAGAGAGAGAGAGGTCGAGAGAGAGAGAGAGAGAGAGAGGTCGGTCGAGAGAGAGAGGAGAGAGAGAGAGAGGTCGAGAGAGAGAGAGAGAGAGAGGTCGGTCGAGAGAGAGAGAGAGAGAGAGGTCGGTCGAGAGAGAGAGAGAGGTCGGTCGAGAGAGAGAGAGAGAGTCGGTCGAGAGAGAGAGAGAGGTCGGTCGAGAGAGAGAGAGAGAGAGAGGTCGGTCGAGAGAGAGAGAGAGAGAGGTCGGTCGAGAGAGAGAGAGGAGGTCGGTCGGTCGAGAGAGAGAGGTCGGTCGGTCGAGAGAGAGAGGTCGGTAGGTCGAGAGAGAGAGAGAGGTCGAGAGAGAGAGGTCAGAGGTCGAGAGAGAGAGAGAGAGGTCGGTCGAGAGAGAGAGAGAGAGAGGTCGGTCGAGAGAGAGAGAGAGAGAGAGGTCGAGAGAGAGAGAGAGAGAGAGAGAGGGTCGAGAGAGAGAGAGAGAGAGAGAGGTCGGTCGAGAGAGAGAGAGAGAGAGAGGTCGGTCGAGAGAGAGAGAGGGGTCGGTCGAGAGAGAGAGAGGGGTCGGTCGAGAGAGAGAGAGAGAGTCGGTCGAGAGAGGTCGGTCGAGAGAGGTCGGTCGAGAGAGAGAGAGAGAGAGAGGTCGGTCGAGAGAGAGAGAGAGAGAGAGAGAGAGAGAGAGAGAGAGAGAGGTCGGTCGAGAGAGAGAGAGAGAGAGAGAGAGAGAGAGAGAGAGAGAGAGAGAGAGAGAGAGAGAGAGAGAGAGAGAGAGAGAGAGTCGAGAGAGAGAGAGAGAGAGAGAGAGAGAGAGAGGTCGAGAGAGAGAGAGGTCGGTCGAGAGAGAGAGAGAGAGAGAGAGAGGTCGGTCGAGAGAGAGAGGTCGGTCGAGAGAGAGAGGTCGGTCGGTCGAGAGAGAGAGAGAGGTCGGTCGAGAGAGAGAGAGAGAGAGGTCGGTCGAGAGAGAGAGAGAGAGAGGGTCGGTCGAGAGAGAGAGGTCGGTCGAGAGAGAGAGGTCGGTCGAGAGAGAGAGGTCGAGAGAGAGAGAGGTCGGTCGAGAGAGAGAGAGAGGTCGGTCGAGAGAGAGAGAGGTCGGTCGAGAGAGAGAGAGGTCGGTCGAGAGAGAGAGAGGTCGGTCGAGAGAGAGAGGTCGGTCGAGAGAGAGAGAGAGAGAGGTCGGTCGAGAGAGAGAGAGGGTCGGTCGAGAGAGAGAGGTCGGTCGAGAGAGAGAGAGAGAGAGGTCGGTCGAGAGAGAGAGGTAGGTCGAGAGAGAGAGGTCGGTCGAGAGAGAGAGGTCGGTCGAGAGAGAGAGAGAGAGGTCGGGTCGGTCGAGAGAGAGAGAGAGGTCGGTCGAGAGAGAGAGAGAGAGAGAGAGGTAGGTCGAGAGAGAGAGAGGTAGGTCGAGAGAGAGAGGTAGGTCGAGAGAGAGAGGTAGGTCGAGAGAGAGTAGGTCGAGAGAGAGAGGTAGGTCGAGAGAGAGAGGTAGGTCGAGAGAGAGAGGTAGGTCGAGAGAGAGAGGTAGGTCGAGAGAGAGAGGTAGGTCGAGAGAGAGAGAGAGGGTAGGTCGAGAGAGAGAGAGAGGTCGGTCGAGAGAGAGAGAGAGGTCGGTCGAGAGAGAGAGAGAGGTCGGTCGAGAGAGAGAGAGAGGTCGGTCGAGAGAGAGAGAGAGGTCGGTCGAGAGAGAGAGAGGTCGGTCGAGAGAGAGAGAGAGGTCGGTCGAGAGAGAGAGAGGTCGGTCGAGAGAGAGAGAGGTCGGTCGAGAGAGAGAGAGGTCGGTCGAGAGAGAGAGAGAGAGAGGTCGGTCGAGAGAGAGAGAGAGGTCGGTAGGTCGAGAGAGAGAGGTCGGTAGGTCGAGAGAGAGAGGTCGGTAGGTCGAGAGAGAGAGGTCGGTAGGTCGAGAGAGAGAGAGAGAGAGGTCGAGAGAGAGAGAGGTCGGTCGAGAGAGAGAGAGAGGTCGGTCGAGAGAGAGAGAGAGAGAGAGAGAGAGTCGAGAGAGAGAGAGAGAGAGAGAGAGAGGTCGAGAGAGAGAGTCGGTCGAGAGAGGTCGGTCGAGAGAGAGAGGTCGGTCGAGAGAGAGGTCGGTCGAGAGAGAGGTCGGTCGAGAGAGAGAGGTAGGTCGAGAGAGAGAGGTAGGTCGAGAGAGAGAGGTAGGTCGAGAGAGAGAGGGTCGGTCGAGAGAGAGAGAGGTCGGCGGTCGAGAGAGAGAGAGGTCGGTCGGTCGAGAGAGAGAGAGGCGGTCGGTCGAGAGAGAGAGAGAGAGAGGTCGGTCGAGAGAGAGAGAGAGAGAGAGGTCGGTCGAGAGAGAGAGAGAGAGAGAGGTCGGTCGAGAGAGAGAGAGAGAGAGGTCGGTCGAGAGAGAGAGAGAGAGAGAGGTCGGTCGAGAGAGAGAGAGAGAGAGGTAGAGAGAGAGAGAGAGAGAGAGAGGTCGGTCGAGAGAGAGAGAGAGAGAGGTCGGTCGAGAGAGAGAGGTCGGTCGAGAGAGAGAGAGGTCGGTCGAGAGAGGTCGGTCGAGAGAGAGAGAGAGAGAGGTCGGTCGAGAGAGAGAGAGAGAGGTAGAGAGAGAGAGAGAGAGGTCGGAGAGAGAGAGAGAGAGAGAGGTCGGTCGAGAGAGAGAGGTCGGTCGGTCGAGAGAGGTCGGTCGAGAGAGGTCGGTCGAGAGAGAGAGAGAGGTCGGTCGAGAGAGAGAGAGAGAGAGAGAGGTCGGTCGGTCGAGAGAGAGAGAGGTCGAGAGAGAGAGAGAGAGAGAGAGAGAGAGAGAGGTCGGTCGAGAGAGAGAGAGAGGTCGGTCGAGAGAGAGAGAGAGGTCGGTCGAGAGAGAGAGAGAGAGGTCGGTCGAGAGAGAGAGAGAGAGGTCGGTCGAGAGAGAGAGAGAGAGGGTCGGTCGAGAGAGAGAGAGAGAGAGAGGTCGGTCGAGAGAGAGAGAGAGAGGTAGAGAGAGAGAGAGAGAGAGAGAGGTCGGTCGAGAGAGAGAGAGAGTCGGTCGAGAGAGAGAGGTCGGTCGAGAGAGAGAGAGAGGTCGGTCGAGAGAGGTCGGTCGAGAGAGGTCGGTCGAGAGAGGTCGGTCGAGAGAGAGAGAGGTCGGTCGAGAGAGAGAGAGAGTCGGTCGAGAGAGAGAGAGAGAGAGAGAGTCGGTCGAGAGAGAGAGAGAGAGAGAGGTCGAGAGAGAGAGAGGTCGGTCGAGAGAGAGAGAGAGAGGTCGGTCGAGAGAGAGAGAGAGAGGTCGGTCGAGAGAGAGAGAGAGAGGTCGGTCGAGAGAGAGAGGTCGGTCGAGAGAGAGAGAGAGAGGTCGGTCGAGAGAGAGAGAGAGAGAGGTCGGTCGAGAGAGAGAGGTCGGTCGAGAGAGAGAGGTCGGTCGAGAGAGAGAGAGGTCGGTCGAGAGAGAGAGAGAGGTCGAGAGAGAGAGAGGTCGAGAGAGGTCGGTCGAGAGAGAGAGGCTCGGTCGAGAGAGAGAGAGGTCGGTCGAGAGAGAGAGAGGTCGGTCGAGAGAGAGAGAGGTCGGTCGAGAGAGAGAGAGAGAGGCCGGTCGAGAGAGAGAGAGGAGGTCGGTCGAGAGAGAGAGAGGTCGGTCGAGAGAGAGAGAGAGGTCGGTCGAGAGAGAGAGAGGTCGGTCGAGAGAGAGAGAGAGGTCGGTCGAGAGAGAGAGAGAGGTCGGTCGAGAGAGAGAGAGAGGTCGGTCGAGAGAGAGAGAGAGGTCGGTCGAGAGAGAGAGAGGGTCGGTCGAGAGAGAGAGAGAGGTCGGTCGAGAGAGAGAGAGAGGTCGGTCGGTCGAGAGAGAGAGGTCGGAAGAGAGAGAGAGAGAGGGTCGGTCGAGAGAGAGAGGTAGGTCGAGAGAGAGAGGTCGGTCGAGAGAGAGAGAGAGAGAGAGAGAGGTCGAGAGAGAGAGAGAGAGAGAGGTCGAGAGAGAGAGGTCGGTCGAGAGAGAGGTCGGTCGAGAGAGAGGTCGGTCGAGAGAGAGAGGTCGGTCGAGAGAGAGGTCGGCCGAGAGAGAGGTCGGTCGAGAGAGAGAGGTCGGTCGAGAGAGAGAGGTAGGTCGAGAGAGAGAGGTAGGTCGAGAGAGAGAGGTAGGTCGAGAGAGAGGTAGGTCGAGAGAGAGAGTAGGTCGAGAGAGAGAGGTAGGTCGAGAGAGAGAGGTAGGTCGAGAGAGAGAGGTAGGTCGAGAGAGAGAGGTAGGTCGAGAGAGAGAGGTAGGTCGAGAGAGAGAGAGAGAGGTCGAGAGAGAGAGGTAGAGAGAGAGAGGTCGGTCGAGAGAGAGAGAGAGGTCGGTCGAGAGAGAGAGAGAGGTCGAGAGAGAGAGAGAGGTCGGTCGAGAGAGAGAGAGAGATCGGTCGAGAGAGAGAGAGAGAGGTCGGTCGAGAGAGAGAGAGAGAGGTCGGGCGAGAGAGAGAGAGAGAGAGGTCGGTCGAGAGAGAGAGAGAGGTCGGTCGAGAGAGAGAGAGGTCGGTCGAGAGAGAGAGGTCGGTCGAGAGAGAGAGAGAGGTCGGTCGAGAGAGAGAGAGGTCGGTCGAGAGAGAGAGAGGGCGGTCGAGAGAGAGAGAGAGAGGGAGAGAGAGAGAGAGGTCGGGCGAGAGAGAGAGAGAGGGCGGTAGAGAGAGAGAGAGGTCGGTCGAGAGAGAGAGAGAGGTCGGTCGAGAGAGAGAGAGAGAGAGAGAGAGGTCGAGAGAGAGAGAGAGAGGTCGGTCGAGAGAGAGAGGTCGAGAGAGAGAGAGGTCGGTCGAGAGAGAGAGAGGTCGGTCGAGAGAGAGAGGTATAGGTCGGTCGAGAGAGAGAGAGGTCGGTCGAGAGAGAGAGAGGTCGGTCGAGAGAGAGAGAGAGGTCGGTCGAGAGAGAGAGAGGTCGGTCGAGAGAGAGAGGTCGGTCGAGAGAGAGAGAGAGAGAGAGAGGTCGAGAGAGAGAGAGAGAGAGAGGTCGGTCGAGAGAGAGAGAGAGGTCGGTCGAGAGAGAGAGAGGTCGGTCGAGAGAGAGAGAGGTCGGTCGAGAGAGAGAGAGGTCGGTCGAGAGAGAGAGAGGTCGGTCGAGAGAGAGAGAGGTCGGTCGAGAGAGAGAGAGGTCGGTCGAGAGAGAGAGAGAGGTCGGTCGAGAGAGAGAGAGGTCGGTCGAGAGAGAGAGAGGTCGGTCGAGAGAGAGAGAGGTCGGTCGAGAGAGAGAGAGAGAGAGGTCGAGAGAGAGAGAGAGAGAGAGGGTCGGTCGAGAGAGAGAGAGAGGTCGGCCGAGAGAGAGAGAGAGGTCGGTCGAGAGAGAGAGAGAGGTCGGTCGAGAGAGAGAGAGGTAGGTCGAGAGAGAGAGAGAGAGGTCGGTCGAGAGAGAGAGAGAGAGGTCGGTCGAGAGAGAGAGAGAGAGGTCGGTCGAGAGAGAGAGAGAGGTCGGTCGAGAGAGAGAGAGAGAGGTCGGTCGAGAGAGAGAGAGAGGCGGTCGAGAGAGAGAGAGAGGTCGGTCGAGAGAGAGAGAGAGGTCGGTCGAGAGAGAGAGAGGTCGGTCGAGAGAGAGAGAGGTCGGTCGAGAGAGAGAGAGAGTCGGCCGAGAGAGAGAGAGAGAGGTCGGTCGAGAGAGAGAGAGAGGTCGGTCGAGAGAGAGAGAGAGAGAGGTCGGTAGAGAGAGAGAGAGGTCGGAGAGAGGTCGGTCGAGAGAGAGAGAGAGAGAGAGGTCGAGAGAGAGAGAGAGAGAGAGGTCGGTCGAGAGAGAGAGAGAGAGGTCGGTCGAGAGAGAGAGAGAGAGAGGTCGGTCGAGAGAGAGAGAGAGAGGTCGGTCGAGAGAGAGAGAGAGAGAGAGGTCGAGAGAGAGAGGTAGGTCGAGAGAGAGGTAGGTCGAGAGAGAGGTAGGTCGAGAGAGAGGTAGGTCGAGAGAGAGGTAGGTCGAGAGAGAGGTAGGTCGAGAGAGAGAGGTAGGTCGAGAGAGAGAGAGAGAGGTCGAGAGAGAGAGAGAGCGGTCGAGAGAGAGAGAGGTCGGTCGAGAGAGAGAGAGGTCGGTCGAGAGAGAGAGAGGGCGGGCGAGAGAGAGAGAGGTCGGTCGAGAGAGAGAGAGGTCGGTCGAGAGAGAGAGAGGGTCGGTCGAGAGAGAGAGAGGGTCGGTCGAGAGAGAGAGGTCGGTCGAGAGAGAGAGAGGTCGGTCGAGAGAGAGAGAGGTCGGTCGAGAGAGAGAGAGGTCGGTCGAGAGAGAGAGAGGTCGGTCGAGAGAGAGAGAGGTCGGTCGAGAGAGAGAGAGGTCGGTCGAGAGAGAGAGAGAGAGAGAGGTCGAGAGAGAGAGAGAGGTCGAGAGAGAGAGAGGGCGAGAGAGAGAGAGGTCGAGAGAGAGAGAGAGAGAGGTCGAGAGAGAGAGAGAGAGAGGTCGGTCGAGAGAGAGAGAGAGAGAGGGCGAGAGAGAGAGAGAGAGGGCGAGAGAGAGAGAGAGAGGTCGGTCGAGAGAGAGAGGTCGGTCGAGAGAGAGAGGTAGGTCGAGAGAGAGAGGTAGGTCGAGAGAGAGAGGTAGGTCGAGAGAGAGAGGTAGGTCGAGAGAGAGAGAGGTAGGTCGAGAGAGAGAGAGAGAGAGAGGTCGGTCGAGAGAGAGAGAGAGAGAGAGAGGTCGAGAGAGAGAGAGAGGTCGAGAGAGAGAGAGGTCGAGAGAGAGAGAGGTCGAGAGAGAGAGGTCGAGAGAGAGAGAGAGGTCGGTCGAGAGAGAGAGAGAGAGAGGTCGGTCGAGAGAGAGAGAGGGTCGGTCGAGAGAGAGAGAGAGAGAGAGGGTCGGTCGAGAGAGAGAGAGAGAGAGAGAGAGGTCGGTCGAGAGAGAGAGGTAGGTCGAGAGAGAGAGGTAGGTCGAGAGAGAGAGGTAGGTCGAGAGAGAGTAGGTCGAGAGAGAGAGGTAGGTCGAGAGAGAGAGAGAGGTCGAGAGAGAGAGAGAGAGGTCGAGAGAGAGGTCGGTCGAGAGAGAGGTCGGTCGAGAGAGAGAGGTAGGTCGAGAGAGAGAGGTAGGTCGAGAGAGAGAGGTCGGTCGAGAGAGAGAGAGAGGTCGGTCGAGAGAGAGAGAGAGGTAGGTCGAGAGAGAGAGAGGTCGGTCGAGAGAGAGAGAGAGGTCGGTCGAGAGAGAGAGAGAGAGGGTCGGAGAGAGAGAGAGAGAGAGAGGTCGGTCGAGAGAGAGAGAGAGAGAGGTCGAGAGAGAGAGAGAGGTCGGTCGAGAGAGAGAGAGAGAGGTCGGTCGAGAGAGAGAGAGAGAGGTCGGTCGGTCGAGAGAGAGAGAGAGAGGTCGGTCGAGAGAGAGAGGTCGGTCGAGAGAGAGAGGTCGGTCGAAAGAGAGAGGTAGGTCGAGAGAGAGAGGTAGGTCGAGAGAGAGAGGTAGGTCGAGAGAGAGAGGTAGGTCGAGAGAGAGAGGTAGGTCGAGAGAGAGAGGTAGGTCGAGAGAGAGAGGTAGGTCGAGAGAGAGAGAGAGAGGTCGAGAGAGAGAGAGAGAGAGAGAGAGAGAGAGAGAGAGAGAGAGAGAGAGAGAGAGAGAGAGAGAGAGAGAGAGAGAGAGAGAGAGAGAGAGAGAGAGAGAGAGAGAGAGAGAGAGAGAGAGAGAGAGAGAGAGAGAGAGAGAGAGAGAGAGAGAGGTAGAGAGAGAGAGAGAGAGGTCGGTCGAGAGAGAGAGAGAGAGAGGTCGAGAGAGAGAGAGAGGTCGGTCGAGAGAGAGAGAGGTCGGTCGAGAGAGAGAGAGGTCGGTCGAGAGAGAGAGAGAGAGAGAGGTAGGTCGAGAGAGAGAGGTAGGTCGAGAGAGAGAGGTAGGTCGAGAGAGAGAGGTAGGTCGAGAGAGAGAGGTAGGTCGAGAGAGAGAGGTAGGTCGAGAGAGAGAGGTAGGTCGAGAGAGAGAGAGGTCGGTCGAGAGAGAGAGAGAGGTCGGTCGAGAGAGAGAGAGGTAGGTCGAGAGAGAGAGGTAGGTCGAGAGAGAGAGAGAGAGAGAGGTCGGTCGAGAGAGAGAGAGAGAGAGAGGTCGGTCGAGAGAGAGAGAGAGAGGTCGGTCGAGAGAGAGAGAGAGAGAGAGGTCGGTCGAGAGAGAGAGAGAGAGAGAGAGAGAGAGGTCGGTCGGTCGAGAGAGAGAGAGAGGTCGGTCGAGAGAGAGAGAGAGAGAGAGAGAGGTAGGTCGAGAGAGAGAGAGAGAGGTAGGTCGAGAGAGAGAGAGAGAGGTCGGTCGAGAGAGAGAGAGAGAGGTCGAGAGAGAGAGAGAGGTCGAGAGAGAGAGAGGTCGAGAGAGAGAGAGAGGGAGGTCGGTCGAGAGAGAGAGAGAGGTCGGGCGAGAGAGAGAGAGAGAGAGGTCGGGCGAGAGAGAGAGGTCGGTCGAGAGAGAGAGGGAGGTCGAGAGAGAGAGGTAGGGCGAGAGAGAGGTAGGTCGAGAGAGAGAGGTAGGTCGAGAGAGAGAGGTAGGTCGAGAGAGAGAGGTAGGTCGAGAGAGAGAGGTAGGTCGAGAGAGAGAGGTAGGTCGAGAGAGAGAGAGAGAGGTCGGTCGAGAGAGAGAGAGAGAGGTCGGTCGAGAGAGAGAGAGAGAGAGAGAGGTCGAGAGAGAGAGAGAGAGAGAGAGGTCGGTCGGTCGAGAGAGAGAGAGAGAGAGAGGTCGAGAGAGAGAGAGAGAGAGAGAGAGAGAGAGAGAGAGAGAGAGAGAGAGAGAGAGAGAGAGAGAGAGAGAGAGAGAGAGAGAGAGAGAGAGAGAGAGAGAGAGAGAGAGAGAGAGAGAGAGAGAGAGAGAGAGAGAGAGGTCGAGAGAGAGAGAGAGAGAGTCGGTCGAGAGAGAGAGAGAGAGAGAGAGAGAGAGAGGTCGGTCGAGAGAGAGAGAGAGAGAGAGAGAGAGAGAGGTCGGTCGAGAGAGAGAGAGAGAGAGGTCGAGAGAGAGAGAGAGAGAGAGGTCGAGAGAGAGAGAGAGAGAGAGAGGTCGAGAGAGAGAGAGGTCGGTCGAGAGAGAGAGGTAGGTCGAGAGAGAGAGAGAGGTCGGAGAGAGAGAGAGAGGTCGGTCGAGAGAGAGAGGTCGGTCGAGAGAGAGAGGTCGGTCGAGAGAGAGAGAGAGAGGTCGGTCGAGAGAGAGAGAGGTCGGTCGAGAGAGAGAGAGGTCGGCTCGAGAGAGAGAGAGGTCGGTCGAGAGAGAGAGAGAGGTCGGTCGAGAGAGAGAGAGGTCGGCCGAGAGAGAGAGAGGTCGGTCGAGAGAGAGAGAGAGGTCGGTCGAGAGAGAGAGGTCGAGAGAGAGAGGTCGAGAGAGAGAGAGAGAGGTCGAGAGAGGCTCGAGAGAGAGAGAGGTCGAGAGAGAGAGAGAGAGGTCGGTCGAGAGAGAGAGGTCGGTCGAGAGAGAGAGGTCGGTCGAGAGAGAGGTCGGTCGAGAGAGAGAGGTCGGTCGAGAGAGAGAGGTCGGTCGAGAGAGAGAGGTCGGTCGAGAGAGAGAGGTCGGTCGAGAGAGAGGTCGGTCGAGAGAGAGAGAGAGAGAGATAGAGAGAGAGAGATATAGAGAGAGAGATAGAGGGCGGCCCATATAGAGAGAGATATCTCGAGAGAGAGAGGTAGGTCGAGAGAGAGAGGTCGGTCGAGAGAGAGAGGTAGGTCGAGAGAGAGAGGTAGGTCGAGAGAGAGAGGTAGGTCGAGAGAGAGGTCATCGAGAGAGAGAGAGAGTAGGTCGAGAGAGAGAGAGAGGTCGAGAGAGAGAGAGAGAGGTCGGTCGAGAGAGAGAGAGAGAGAGAGAGGTCGGTCGAGAGAGAGAGAGAGAGAGGTCGAGAGAGAGAGAGAGAGAGAGAGAGGTCGGTCGAGAGAAAGAGAGAGAGAGAGGTCGGTCGAGAGAGAGAGAGAGAGGTAGAGAGAGAGAGAGAGAGAGGTCGGTCGAGAGAGAGAGAGAGGGTCGGTCGAGAGAGAGAGAGAGGTCGGTCGAGAGAGAGAGAGAGGTCGGTCGAGAGAGGTCGGTCGAGAGAGGCCGGTCGAGAGAGAGAGAGAGGTCGGCCGAGAGAGAGAGAGAGAGAGAGAGAGGTCGGTCGAGAGAGAGAGAGAGAGGTCGAGAGAGAGAGAGAGAGAGAGAGTCGGTCGAGAGAGAGAGAGAGAGGTCGGTCGAGAGAGAGAGAGAGAGGTCGGTCGAGAGAGAGAGAGAGAGGTCGGTCGAGAGAGAGAGAGAGAGGTCGGTCGAGAGAGAGAGAGAGAGGTCGGTCGAGAGAGAGAGAGAGAGAGAGGTCGGTCGAGAGAGAGAGAGAGAGGTCGGTCGAGAGAGAGAGAGGTCGGTCGAGAGAGAGAGAGGTCGGTCGAGAGAGAGAGAGCGGTCGAGAGAGAGAGGGAGGTCGAGAGAGAGAGAGAGGTCGAGAGAGAGAGAGGTCGAGAGAGAGAGGTAGGTCGAGAGAGAGAGGGAGGTCGAGAGAGAGAGAGAGGTCGGTCGAGAGAGAGAGAGGTCGGTCGAGAGAGAGAGAGGTCGGTCGAGAGAGAGAGAGGTCGGTCGAGAGAGAGAGAGAGAGGTCGGCCGAGAGAGAGAGAGAGAGAGAGGTCGGTCGAGAGAGAGAGAGAGAGGTCGGTCGAGAGAGAGAGAGAGAGGTCGGTCGAGAGAGAGAGAGAGGTCGGTCGAGAGAGAGAGGTCGGTCGAGAGAGAGAGAGAGAGTCGGTCGAGAGAGAGAGAGAGAGGTCGGTCGAGAGAGAGAGAGAGAGGTCGGTCGAGAGAGAGAGAGGTCGGTCGAGAGAGAGAGAGGTCGGTCGAGAGAGAGAGAGAGAGGTCGAGAGAGAGAGAGAGAGAGGTCGAGAGAGAGAGAGAGAGAGAGGTCGGGAGAGAGAGAGAGAGGTCGGTCGAGAGAGAGAGAGGTCGGCCGAGAGAGAGAGAGAGGTCGGTCGAGAGAGAAAGAGAGAGGTCGGTCGAGAGAGAGAGAGAGAGGTCGGTCGAGAGAGAGAGAGAGAGGTCGGTCGAGAGAGAGAGAGAGAGGGTCGGTCGAGAGAGAGAGAGAGGTCGGTCGAGAGAGAGAGAGGTCGGTCGAGAGAGAGAGGTAGGTCGAGAGAGAGAGGTAGGTCGAGAGAGAGAGGTAGGTCGAGAGAGAGAGGTCGGTCGAGAGAGAGAGAGAGGTCGGTCGAGAGAGAGAGAGGTCGGCCGAGAGAGAGAGAGGTCGGTCGAGAGAGAGAGGTCGAGAGAGAGAGAGAGGTCGGTCGAGAGAGAGAGAGAGGTCGAGAGAGAGAGAGGTCGAGAGAGAGAGAGGTCGAGAGAGAGAGGTCGGTCGAGAGAGAGAGAGGTCGGTCGAGAGAGAGAGAGAGGTCGGTCGAGAGAGAGAGAGAGGTCGGAGAGAGAGAGAGAGGTCGGTCGAGAGAGAGAGAGAGAGGTCGAGAGAGAGAGAGAGAGAGAGGTCGGTCGAGAGAGAGAGAGAGAGAGGTCGGAGAGAGAGAGAGAGAGAGAGGTCGGTCGAGAGAGAGAGAGAGAGGTCGGTCGAGAGAGAGAGAGGTCGGTCGAGAGAGAGAGAGAGGTCGGTCGAGAGAGAGAGGTCGGTCGAGAGAGAGAGAGAGGTCGAGAGAGAGAGAGAGGTCGGTCGAGAGAGAGAGAGGTCGGTCGAGAGAGAGAGAGGTCGGTCGAGAGAGAGAGAGTCGGTCGAGAGAGAGAGAGAGGTCGGTCGAGAGAGAGAGAGAGAGGTCGGTCGAGAGAGAGAGAGAGAGAGAGGTCGGGAGAGAGAGAGAGAGAGAGGTCGGTCGAGAGAGAGAGAGAGAGGTCGGTCGAGAGAGAGAGAGAGAGGTCGGCCGAGAGAGAGAGAGAGAGGTCGGTCGAGAGAGAGAGAGAGGTCGGTCGAGAGAGAGAGAGAGAGGTCGGTCGAGAGAGAGAGGAGGTCGGTCGAGAGAGAGAGAGAGAGGTCGGTCGAGAGAGAGAGAGAGGTCGGTCGAGAGAGAGAGGTCGGTCGAGAGAGAGAGGTAGGTCGAGAGAGAGAGGTAGGTCGAGAGAGAGAGGTAGGTCGAGAGAGAGAGGTAGGTCGAGAGAGAGAGAGGTCGGTCGAGAGAGAGAGGTCGGTCGAGAGAGAGAGAGGTCGGTCGAGAGAGAGAGGTCGGTCGAGAGAGAGAGGTAGGTCGAGAGAGAGAGAGAGAGAGGTCGGTCGAGAGAGAGAGAGAGGTCGGTCGAGAGAGAGAGAGAGAGAGAGGTCGGTCGAGAGAGAGAGAGAGAGAGGTCGGTCGAGAGAGAGAGGTCGGTCGAGAGAGAGAGGTAGGTCGAGAGAGAGAGAGAGGTCGGTCGAGAGAGAGAGAGAGGTCGGTCGAGAGAGAGAGAGAGAGAGGTCGGTCGAGAGAGAGAGAGAGAGAGGTCGGTCGAGAGAGAGAGAGAGAGGTCGGTCGAGAGAGAGGTCGGTCGAGAGAGAGGTAGGTCGAGAGAGAGAGAGGTCGAGAGAGAGTAGGTCGAGAGAGAGAGGTAGGTCGAGAGAGAGAGGTAGGTCGAGAGAGAGAGGTAGGTAGGTCGAGAGAGAGAGGTAGGTAGGTCGAGAGAGAGAGAGGTCGGTCGAGAGAGAGAGAGGTCGGTCGAGAGAGAGAGAGAGGTCGGCCGAGAGAGAGAGGTCGGCCGAGAGAGAGAGGTCGGTCGAGAGAGAGAGGTCGGTCGAGAGAGAGAGAGGAGGTCGAGAGAGAGAGAGAGGTCGGTCGAGAGAGAGAGAGAGAGAGTCGAGAGAGAGAGAGAGAGAGGTCGAGAGAGAGAGAGGTCGGTCGAGAGAGAGAGAGGTCGGTCGAGAGAGAGAGAGGTCGGCCGAGAGAGAGAGAGGTCGGTCGAGAGAGAGAGAGGTCGAGAGAGAGAGGTCGGTCGAGAGGTCGAGAGAGAGAGGTCGGTCGAGAGAGAGAGAGAGAGGTCGGTCGAGAGAGAGAGAGAGGTCGGTCGAGAGAGAGAGAGAGAGGTCGGTCGAGTCGAGAGAGAGAGAGAGAGAGGTCGAGAGAGAGAGAGAGAGGTCGGTCGAGAGAGAGAGGTCGGTCGAGAGAGAGGTAGGTCGAGAGAGAGAGGTAGGTCGAGAGAGAGAGGTAGGTCGAGAGAGAGAGAGAGAGGTCGGAGAGAGAGAGAGAGAGAGGGTCGGTCGAGAGAGAGAGAGAGAGAGAGAGAGGTCGGTCGAGAGAGAGAGGTCGAGAGAGAGAGAGAGGTCGGTCGAGAGAGAGAGAGAGGTCGGTCGAGAGAGAGAGGTAGGTCGAGAGAGAGAGAGAGGGTCGGTCGAGAGAGAGAGAGAGGTCGGTCGAGAGAGAGAGAGGGTCGGCCGAGAGAGAGAGAGGTCGGTCGAGAGAGAGAGAGAGAGGTCGGCCGAGAGAGAGAGAGAGAGAGAGAGGTCGAGAGAGAGAGGTAGGTCGAGACAGAGAGGTAGGTCGAGAGAGAGAGGTAGGTCGAGAGAGAGAGGTAGGTCGAGAGAGAGAGGTAGGTCGAGAGAGAGAGGTAGGTCGAGAGAGAGAGAGAGGTCGGTCGAGAGAGAGAGAGAGAGGTAGGTCGAGAGAGAGAGGTAGGTCGAGAGAGAGAGAGGTCGAGAGAGAGAGGTAGGTCGAGAGAGAGAGGTAGGTCGAGAGAGAGAGAGAGGTCGGTCGAGAGAGAGAGAGGGCGGTCGGTCGAGAGAGAGAGGTCGGTCGAGAGAGAGAGGTAGGTCGAGAGAGAGAGGTAGGTCGAGAGAGAGAGGTAGGTCGAGAGAGAGAGAGAGGTCGGTCGAGAGAGAGAGAGTAGGTCGAGAGAGAGAGGTAGGTCGAGAGAGAGAGAGGGTCGGTCGAGAGAGAGAGAGAGAGTCGGTCGAGAGAGAGAGAGAGAGTCGGTCGAGAGAGAGAGAGAGAGGTCGGTCGAGAGAGAGAGAGAGGTCGGTCGAGAGAGAGAGAGAGAGGTCGGTCGAGAGAGAGAGAGAGAGGCTCTGTCGAGAGAGAGAGAGAGAGAGAGGTCGGTCGAGAGAGAGAGAGAGGTGGTCGAGAGAGAGGTCGGTCGAGAGAGAGAGGTCGGTCGAGAGAGAGAGGTCGGTCGAGAGAGAGAGAGAGGTAGGTCGAGAGAGAGAGGTAGGTCGAGAGAGAGAGGTAGGTCGAGAGAGAGAGGTAGGTCGAGAGAGAGAGGTAGGTCGAGAGAGAGAGAGAGGGTCGGTCGAGAGAGAGAGAGAGAGGGTCGGTCGAGAGAGAGAGAGGTCGAGAGAGAGAGAGAGGTCGAGAGAGAGAGAGAGGTCGAGAGAGAGAGAGGTCGAGAGAGAGAGAGAGAGAGAGAGGTCGAGAGAGAGAGAGAGGTCGGTCGAGAGAGAGAGAGAGAGAGAGAGAGAGGTCGGGTCGAGAGAGAGAGAGAGGTCGGTCGAGAGAGAGAGGTCGGTCGAGAGAGAGAGAGAGAGGTCGGTCGAGAGAGAGAGAGAGAGGTCGGTCGAGAGAGAGAGAGAGAGAGGAGGTCAGTCGAGAGAGAGAGGTAGGTCGAGAGAGAGAGGTCAGTCGAGAGAGAGAGGTAGGTCGAGAGAGAGAGGTAGGTCGAGAGAGAGAGGTAGGTCGAGAGAGAGAGGTAGGTCGAGAGAGAGAGGTAGGTCGAGAGAGAGAGGTAGGTCGAGAGAGAGAGGTAGGTCGAGAGAGAGAGGTAGGTCGAGAGAGAGAGAGTAGGTCGAGAGAGAGAGAGGTAGGTCGAGAGAGAGAGAGGTAGGTCGAGAGAGAGAGAGGTCGGTCGAGAGAGAGAGAGAGAGAGGTCCTAGGTCGGAGAGAGAGAGAGGAGAGGTCGGTCGAGAGAGAGAGAGGTCGAGAGAGAGGTAGGTCGAGAGAGAGAGAGAGAGAGAGTCGGTCGAGAGAGAGAGAGAGAGGTCGGTCGAGAGAGAGAGAGAGAGGTCGAGAGAGAGAGAGAGAGAGAGAGAGGTCGGTCGAGAGAGAGAGAGAGAGAGAGAGAGGCCGGTCGAGAGAGAGAGAGAGAGAGAGAGAGGTAGGTCGAGAGAGAGAGAGAGAGGTCGGTCGAGAGAGAGAGAGAGGTCGGTCGAGAGAGAGAGAGAGAGAGTCGGTCGAGAGAGAGAGGTCGGTCGAGAGAGAGAGGTCGAGAGAGAGAGAGGTCGAGAGAGAGAGAGAGAGAGGTCGGTCGAAAGAGAGAGAGAGAGGTCGGTCGAGAGAGAGAGAGAGGTCGGTCGAGAGAGAGAGAGGTCGGTCGAGAGAGAGAGAGAGAGAGAGAGGTCGGTCGAGAGAGAGAGGTAGGTCGAGAGAGAGAGGTAGGTCGAGAGAGAGAGGTAGGTCGAGAGAGAGAGGTAGGTCGAGAGAGAGAGGTAGGTCGAGAGAGAGAGGTAGGTCGAGAGAGAGAGGTAGGTCGAGAGAGAGAGGTAGGTCGAGAGAGAGAGGTAGGTCGAGAGAGAGAGGTAGGTCGAGAGAGAGAGGTAGGTCGAGAGAGAGAGAGAGAGGTCGGTCGAGAGAGAGAGAGGAGGTCGGTCGAGAGAGAGAGAGAGGTCGGTCGAGAGAGAGAGAGAGAGGTCGGTCGAGAGAGAGAGAGAGAGAGAGAGAGAGAGTCGAGAGAGAGAGGTCGGTCGAGAGAGAGAGAGAGAGAGAGAGAGAGAGGTCGGTCGAGAGAGAGAGAGAGAGAGAGAGAGAGAGGTCGAGAGAGAGAGAGAGAGAGAGAGAGGTCGGTCGGTCGAGAGAGAGAGAGGTCGGTCGAGAGAGAGAGAGAGAGAGAGGTCGGTCGAGAGAGAGAGGTCGGTCGAGAGAGAGGTCGGTCGAGAGAGAGAGGTCGGTCGAGAGAGAGAGGTCGGTCGAGAGAGAGAGGTCGGTCGAGAGAGAGAGGTCGGTCGAGAGAGAGAGGTCGGTCGAGAGAGAGAGGTCGGTCGAGAGGTCGGTCGAGAGAGAGAGAGGTCGGTCGAGAGAGAGAGAGAGGTCGGTCGAGAGAGAGAGAGGTCGGTCGAGAGAGAGAGAGAGAGTCGGTCGAGAGAGAGAGAGGTCGGTCGAGAGAGAGAGAGAGGTCGAGAGAGGAGAGAGGTCGAGAGAGAGAGAGAGAGAGGTCGAGAGAGGTCGAGAGAGAGAGAGGTCGAGAGAGAGAGAGGTCGAGAGAGGTCGAGAGAGGTCGGGCGAGAGAGAGAGGTCGGTCGAGAGAGAGAGGTCGGTCGAGAGAGAGAGGTCGGTCGAGAGAGAGAGGGCGAGAGAGAGAGAGAGAGAGAGAGAGAGGGCGGTCGAGAGAGAGAGAGAGGTCGGTCGAGAGAGAGAGGTAGGTCGAGAGAGAGAGGTAGGTCGAGAGAGAGAGGTAGGTCGAGAGAGAGAGGTAGGTCGAGAGAGAGAGGTAGGTCGAGAGAGAGGTAGGTCGAGAGAGAGAGGTAGGTCGAGAGAGAGAGGTAGGTCGAGAGAGAGAGGTAGGTCGAGAGAGAGAGGTAGGTCGAGAGAGAGAGGTAGGTCGAGAGAGAGAGAGAGAGTCGGTCGAGAGAGAGAGAGAGAGGTCGGTCGAGAGAGAGAGAGAGAGGTCGGTCGAGAGAGAGAGAGAGAGAGAGAGAGGTCGGTCGAGAGAGAGAGAGAGAGAGAGAGGTCGGTCGAGAGAGAGAGAGAGAGAGAGAGAGGTCGGTCGAGAGAGAGAGAGAGAGAGAGAGAGGTCGGTCGAGAGAGAGAGAGAGAGAGAGAGGTCGGTCGAGAGAGAGAGAGAGAGAGAGAGGTCGGTCGAGAGAGAGAGGTCGGTCGAGAGAGAGAGAGGTCGGTCGAGAGAGAGAGGTCGGTCGAGAGAGAGAGATCGGTCGAGAGAGAGAGGTCGGTCGAGAGAGAGAGGTCGGTCGAGAGAGAGAGGTCGGTCGAGAGAGAGAGAGGTCGGTCGAGAGAGAGAGAGGTCGGTCGAGAGAGAGAGAGGTCGGTCGAGAGAGAGAGAGGTCGGTCGAGAGAGAGAGAGGGTCGGTCGAGAGAGAGAGAGGGTCGGTCGAGAGAGAGAGAGGTCGGTCGAGAGAGAGAGAGGTCGGTCGAGAGAGAGAGGTAGGTCGAGAGAGAGAGGTAGGTCGAGAGAGAGAGAGGTCGGTCGAGAGAGAGAGAGAGAGGTCGGTCGAGAGAGAGAGAGGTCGGCCGAGAGAGAGAGAGAGAGAGAGAGAGGTCGGTCGAGAGAGAGAGAGAGAGAGAGAGAGGTCGGTCGAGAGAGAGAGAGAGAGAGAGAGAGAGAGGCGGTCGAGAGAGAGAGAGAGAGAGAGAGAGAGGTCGGTCGAGAGAGAGAGAGAGAGAGAGAGAGAGGTCGGTCGAGAGAGAGAGAGAGAGAGAGAGAGGTCGGTCGAGAGAGAGAGGTCGGTCGAGAGAGAGAGAGGGTCGGTCGAGAGAGAGAGAGAGGTCGAGAGAGAGAGATCGGTCGAGAGAGAGAGGTCGGTCGAGAGAGAGAGGTCGGGGTCGGTCGAGAGAGAGGTCGGTCGAGAGAGAGAGAGGTCGGTCGAGAGAGAGAGAGGTCGGTCGAGAGAGAGAGAGGTCGGTCGAGAGAGAGAGAGGTCGGTCGAGAGAGAGAGAGGTCGGTCGAGAGAGAGAGAGGTCGGTCGAGAGAGAGAGAGGTCGGTCGAGAGAGAGAGAGGTCGGTCGAGAGAGAGAGGTCGGTCGAGAGAGAGAGGTCGGTCGAGAGAGAGAGGTCGGTCGAGAGAGAGAGAGAGGTCGGTCGAGAGAGAGAGGTCGGTCGAGAGAGAGGGTCGAGAGAGAGAGAGAGAGAGAGAGAGAGAGGGCGGTCGAGAGAGAGAGAGAGGGCGGTCGAGAGAGAGAGAGAGGTCGGTCGAGAGAGAGAGAGAGAGGTCGGTCGAGAGAGAGAGAGAGAGAGAGAGAGGTCGGTCGAGAGAGAGAGAGAGAGAGAGAGGTCGGTCGAGAGAGAGAGAGAGAGAGAGAGAGAGAGGTCGGTCGAGAGAGAGAGAGAGAGAGAGAGAGGTCGAGAGAGAGAGAGAGAGGGTCGAGAGAGAGAGAGAGAGAGAGAGGTCGGTCGAGAGAGAGGTCGGTCGAGAGAGAGAGGTCGGTCGGTCGAGAGAGAGAGGTCGGTCGGTCGAGAGAGAGAGAGAGAGAGGAGTCGGTCGAGAGAGAGAGAGGTCGGTCGAGAGAGAGAGGTCGGTCGAGAGAGAGGCCGGTCGAGAGAGAGAGGTAGGTCGGTCGAGAGAGAGAGAGGTCGGTCGAGAGAGAGAGAGGTCGGTCGAGAGAGAGAGAGGTCGGTCGAGAGAGAGAGGGTCGGTCGAGAGAGAGAGAGAGGTCGGTCGAGAGAGAGAGAGTCGGTCGAGAGAGAGAGAGGTCGGTCGAGAGAGAGAGAGAGAGAGAGAGAGAGAGTCGAGAGAGAGAGAGGTCGAGAGAGAGAGAGGTCGAGAGAGAGAGAGGTCGAGAGAGAGAGAGGTCGAGAGAGAGAGAGAGGTCGGTCGAGAGAGAGAGGTCGGTCGAGAGAGAGGTCGGTCGAGAGAGAGAGGTCGGTCGAGAGAGAGAGAGAGAGAGAGGAGAGTCGGTCGAGAGAGAGAGAGGTAGGTCGAGAGAGAGAGAGAGGTCGGCGAGAGAGAGAGAGAGAGAGTCGGTCGAGAGAGAGGTCGGTCGAGAGAGAGAGAGAGGTCGAGAGAGAGAGAGAGGTAGGTCGAGAGAGAGAGAGTAGGTCGAGAGAGAGAGAGGTCGGTCGAGAGAGAGAGAGAGAGAGGTCGGTCGAGAGAGCGAGGTCGGTCGAGAGAGAGAGGTCGGTCGAGAGAGAGAGAGAGGTCGGTCGAGAGAGAGAGAGAGAGAGAGAGGTCGGTCGGTCGAGAGAGAGAGGTCGGTCGGTCGAGAGAGAGAGGTCGGTCGAGAGAGAGAGAGAGGTCGGTCGAGAGAGAGAGAGAGGTAGGTCGAGAGAGAGAGGTAGGTCGAGAGAGAGAGGTAGGTCGAGAGAGAGAGGTAGGTCGAGAGAGAGAGGTAGGTCGAGAGAGAGAGGTAGGTCGAGAGAGAGAGGTCGGTCGAGAGAGAGAGAGAGAGAGGTAGGTCGAGAGAGAGAGGTCGGTCGAGAGAGAGAGAGGTCGAGAGAGAGAGAGAGAGAGGTCGGTCGAGAGAGAGAGAGAGGTAGGTCGAGAGAGAGGTAGGTCGAGAGAGAGGTCGGTCGAGAGAGAGAGAGGTAGGTCGAGAGAGAGAGGTAGGTCGAGAGAGAGAGGTAGGTCGAGAGAGAGAGAGGTAGGTCGAGAGAGAGAGAGTAGGTCGAGAGAGAGAGAGGTCGGTCGAGAGAGAGAGAGGTCGGTCGAGAGAGAGAGAGGTCGGTCGAGAGAGAGAGAGAGGTCGGTCGAGAGAGAGAGAGGCCGGTCGAGAGAGAGAGGTCGGTCGAGAGAGAGAGGTCGGCCGAGAGAGAGAGGTAGGTCGAGAGAGAGAGGTAGGTCGGTCGAGAGAGAGAGAGGTCGAGAGAGAGAGAGAGAGAGAGGTCGAGAGAGAGAGAGAGAGAGGTCGGTCGAGAGAGAGAGAGGTCGGTCGAGAGAGAGGTCGGTCGAGAGAGAGGTCGGTCGAGAGAGAGAGAGAGTCGGTCGAGAGAGAGAGAGAGGTCGGTCGAGAGAGAGAGAGGTCGAGAGAGAGGTCGGTCGAGAGAGAGAGAGAGGTCGGTCGAGAGAGAGAGAGGTCGGTCGAGAGAGAGAGAGAGGTCGGTCGAGAGAGAGGTCGGTCGAGAGAGAGAGAGGTCGAGAGAGAGAGAGAGAGGTCGAGAGAGAGAGAGAGAGAGAGGTCGGTCGAGAGAGAGGGGTCGGTCGAGAGAGAGGGGTCGGTCGAGAGAGAGAGGTCGGTCGAGAGAGAGAGGTCGGTCGAGAGAGAGAGGTCGGTCGAGAGAGAGAGGTCGGTCGAGAGAGAGAGAGGTCGGTCGAGAGAGAGAGAGAGGTCGAGAGAGAGAGAGAGGTCGAGAGAGAGAGAGAGAGGTCGGTCGGTCGAGAGAGAGGTCGGTCGGTCGAGAGAGAGAGAGAGAGAGAGAGAGAGAGAGAGAGAGAGAGAGAGGTCGAGAGAGAGAGAGAGAGAGGTCGGTCGAGAGAGAGAGGTCGAGAGAGAGAGAGAGAGAGGTCGGTCGAGAGAGGTCGGTCGAGAGAGGTCGGTCGAGAGAGGTCGGTCGAGAGAGGTCGGTCGAGAGAGGTCGGTCGAGAGAGGTCGGTCGAGAGAGGTCGGTCGAGAGAGGTCGGTCGAGAGAGAGAGGTCGAGAGAGAGAGGTCGAGAGAGAGGTCGGTCGAGAGAGAGAGAGAGAGGTCGGTCGAGAGAGAGAGAGAGAGAGAGAGTTTGAGTTTTAAATACTTTATTGGGTCTGGGGGCCCACCACACAATAAAAACTCATACAAAACCACAGTTACACATCAATTAAAAACACAACTCCAATTCCTCCTCCACAGTAACTACACACAACAGCCTCTGAATACCCCATATACTCAAAAACAGATCGATATTGTTGACAAGTTTATAATATGCAAACTCAACCCTTAGTCTCGCTGCCAACATTCCCTCCAGCATTCCCACCACATCCACAGACCCCTGTCCCCGAATACTGTTCTTTGGGTCTTCCATATCGCTAATTTTGCTGCCCCTAACAGAAAATTAAGCAACACAACTACACCCTTTGACTGAACCTGTACTTTGGCCCAAATATATACAGTTGGGAAGAGAAAACCTCTCCCAACGTTGAGAACCAATCAGTGATCAGTTGAATCATCCCAACCAACCTGGGACACAGTAAAAACAGATGTGGCAGAGATTCAGACTCAGCACAGAATGGACACCCCTCCCCAACAGTAGGGTCCAGGTGTACCAGATGCATGTTAGTGGCTATAGCTCCATGTATTATCCTCCATTGGAGGTCAGCTGTCCTCTTATCAATAGGCAGTTTATATAATGATCGCCAACAGCCTTTTGGAGAGGCACCTGGACCAAGCACATCCGCCCACCTCGTCGATTTTACCCCTTCCAGGGAAGAGGCATGGGACACCTTTACACATGTTCTGTACATGGCCTTCTTTCCCACCTCCTTGAACTCCCCAGCTCCGGGGTATCGAAGGAAAGCAGCATCCCCACGTCCTCTTCAAATGCCCCTATCGCAGCACTAACAATCAGTGCAGGGAACACATAATCCAGACCCTCCTTCCACCGATCAGAATTGGAAGTGTCAGTCACATACTGCAGATGAGGCACTGGCAACGAGTCGCAGACCTCATCGACGACCTTCCTCAGTAGGCGAGATGATCGGATCCCCGCTCTTTCTCCCAGCTCCTCCAACGATCTGCTCCTGCTCCGCATCAGATGACCCAGCTTGGTACACCCCACGCCTAACAGGCATGAACGTAGGCTAGCTGAACCCAGAACACGGGACTGGATGGCAGTGTTGTGAAAAAGAGGCTCTTCAAAAGCCACATCCCTGGTGGCGTGCAGGCCTTACGGGACTTGACAAAGACTCTCCAAGCCTGCATAACAGACTCATAAAATGGAGTCAGGCCAGTCAAATCACCCCCCTCCAGCTTTAAGAGGAAAAGATGCTTGTCTAAGCCCAAACAGCCCGCTCTCCTCATCAATGTGTAGGCTGTTTCAGCCCAGCTCGAACAGTCTCTGTACAACAATCTCTGGGCTGCTTGGAGCCGGAAAGCCATGATCCTAGAAGAAATGTCCACCAGGCCTTGCCCACCCTCGTGCAGTGGCAGGTACAGGGCTGCAGCTTTGATCCAGTGTTGTCCAGACCAGAAGAAATTGACAAGGGTCCTCTGAAGCTCTTGTATCAGACCCTTTGGTGGCTGCAAAATCATTAGCCTGTGCCACAGGGTAGAGGCAGCAAGATTATTAGCTACCAGGACCCTTCCCCTATAAGACAGCTGGGGTAGCAACCATTTCCATCTTGACAGTCTGGCACACACTTTCTCCAATACACCCTCCCAGTTCTTTTTCTGAAAGACATCAGAGCCTAGAAAAACCCCCAAAGTCTTCATCCCATCTCTGCCCCACTGAAGCCCCCTGGTAACCTTGGAGTGGACCCGCTTGAAGCCGACCTGCCCACAGCGCTTCACTCTTTCCCCAATTGACTCTAGCTGAGGAGGCCCCCTCATACACCTTTAAAGTGTTTGAGAGAACCTTAACATCCTCACCCCTGTAATAAAAACTATCACGTCATCTGCATACGCAGAGAGTGCTATCGTGGGACCCTTCATTACACCTGGCACAGAGAAACCAGTAAGCTTCGCTCTTAAAAAACAAAGCATTGGTTCAATCGCCAGACTATATAACTGCCCTGAAATTGGGCATCCCTGCCTGATGCCCCTTTGGACAGGGATGGGGCAACTTAAACCACCACCCACCTTCACCATACACGAGGCTCCAGCATACAGTAAATTCACCCATGACAGAAAAACATCCCCAAACCCAAAGGCTTTCATTGTTTTAAACAAGTACTGGTGGTCCACACGATCAAAAGCCTTCTCCTGATCTAACGAAAGTAAACCCACATTTACATCAGACAGTTTACAAATGTCTAAAACATCTCTTATTATAAACAAGTTGTCAACAATAGAGCGATCAGGTACACAGTAAGACTGGTCCTTGTGGATCAACAGTCCCAGATACTCTTTCAACCTGTTTGAGAGACATTTAGAAACAATTTTGTATTCTGCGCACAGCAAAGCAACAGGTCTCCAATTTTTTATGAGAGCCAAATCCCCTTTTTGGCAACAGTGAAAGCACCGCACGTTGACAAGATACAGGAAGAGAACCCTCATGAAAAGATTCACACAGCACTTCATAAAAATCCTCCCCAATAGACCCCAAAAGTGCTTATAGAACTCAGATGGTAAACCATCGATGCCAGGGGCTCGGCCTGATGAGAGCTGCATAACTGCTGTGGACAGCTCCTGCAGTGTAATGTCAGCATCCAATACGACTCTCTGCTCAGGTCCCAATTGAGGAAGACCATGTAACAACTGTTCAGTACACAGAGAGTCACAATCCTCCGCCTTATAGAGGACAGAGTAGAAATCCACGGCATGTTGACGCATTTCAATATCATCCGTAGTCACCTTCCCATCAGGGAGACGAAGGCAGACCATCTGTTTACGTTGTAACGTCGACTGTCCGAGGTTAAAAAAGCACTGGGAGCATCCATATCCTTGAGGAAGCGAAACGAGACCTAATCAAGGCACCCTTCACTCTTTCATGCAGAAACGACCTCAGTTCATGTCTCTTGTCCTGTAAGTTCATGACTAGTCCAGGGTCGTTCTGAGTGAGCAGCTTCAATTCAATAGACTTGATATCCTGTTCAAGGGCCTTGATAGTCTCTTTAACTTCAGTTTGAGACAGAGCAGTATACTGTTGACAAAAACTCGTATTTGGGCCTTCCCAACCTCCCACCATTGTCTCAAGGACTCAAAATTCCCTTTATAACCCTCCATTTTTCCCAAAACAACACAAACCTGTCACAAAACATGACATCATGTAACAATTTAACATTAAAATACCAGTAAGGTGATGACCTTCGTGGACAGGACATGTGAATATCAACAGAAACAACATGATGATCAGAAAATCCCACAGGAGTAATGGCACACCTTCCAACCCTACTACAGTATTGCTCAGATACATACAACCTGTCTAACCTGCTGCACTGACACGACCTTCATTAATTTTTAGCCATGTGTACTGCCTAACTTTTGCATTCCTTACTCTCCACACATCAGAAAGCTCAAACTCATTTAATAGGCCAGACAGGCAAGTGGCTGACCGCAGGTGAGGTTCTTCAGCGGTGCGATCAACAGTAAAATCCACTGTACAATTCCAGTCACCCCTAAAACCATACACCCTCTTGATCACACTGTCTTAAGGTTTCCTTTATCTGATCAAAAACAGCAATACGCTCTGTACCCTCATTAGGAGCATAAACATTCAAAAAACAAACAAAAACCCCATAACATCCACCTTGACCAATAAAGCCCGACCCTTGACAATCTCTGTTGTAGATACAACAGTCACCCCTAAGCCTGAGGAAAACAAGATTGCCACCCCAGTACTGAAATTAGTGCCATGACTGAGTACATGCTGCCCCTCCCACCACATACCCCAGTCAACCTCATTTTCCTCATCACTATGTGTCTCCTGTAGGAAAACTACATTAAGCCTTTTCTGTTTTATTACTTCTAAAACCCAAGCCCTCTTATTCCTGTCCCTTCCCCATTAATATTAAGAGAACCTACCCTTAGTACTTCCATATAGAAAAGAGAAAAGAAAAGCAGAAGAGCCCACAGAGAAACCAACAAGAAAAAAGACACCCTATGAGGCATGATCATCATCATTATTCTTTTTTCTTCTCTTAACCTGAACACGTTTCCCACCACCTTTTGCTGCTGCAACAGCAGTAATAAATTTCCTCAAGCGAAACCGCTTCTTCTCACTCAGCTGGTCTAACCCCACCGTCTTCTGTAACACCACAGCTGACCTCACAAACTTATCAACATCAAAATAATCTGCCAATTTGACAGATTTCCCAAAAGTCTGATCCAGAAACTCATTTACCTCCTCTAGATCATAAACTGAGTCCTCGCCATCAGCTGTCATATCTAACGAGATATCCATATCCTTCTCTTGATCCTCCTCAGCTGAGACCACAGACAACTGACTCCCCTCTACCTCATCCCTTTCAACACTCCCCACTTGCACCTCATCACTGTACCAAGCATCTCCTCCACTACCTGGGAGACTAGCCCCACCTGAACATCACTACTCATAGTGGGCATCTCCTCCATTAACTGGGAGCCTAGCTCCACATGAACCCCAGCACTCGTAGTGGGAATCTCCTCCACTACCTGAGAGCTTAGCTCCACATGAAAACCCTCTTGTACCTCATTACTCATAATGGACAACTCCTCCACTACCTGGGAGCCTAGCTCTACATGAACCCCAGCACTCGTAGTGGGCATCTCCTCCACTCCCTGGGAGCCTAGCTCCACATGAACCCCTCCTTTACCCCAGCACTCATACTGGGCACCTGCTCACCAGTCTGAGGAACTGGCTCTTCAGATACATCCTTACCTTCTACAACAATATTTTTCTGCTGCATAACATTACCTTCTAATACAAGTTGCAACCCCGTGCCCTCAACAAGGATAACTTGTTCCTCAGCAACAGGTGCTTGTGGCTGCTCTACCGCTGTCAGCTCACCTCTCCCTACATCAGCGGGCCCAGGCGTTACGATAACCACCTGTGCCCCTCCCTCTGCCTTCTCCCTTTTCGGGCAAGCATGTCGCTTATGACCAAACTCTCCACACTCAAAACACCGTTGATTACCCGTACTAGCATAAACCATATACAATCTGTTGTCATACTTGATTTTAAACGATAACTCTAAAGTCTGCTCCGGTGAGTCCAAAACATAAACACCTGTCGCCGAAATGACATTACCTGTTTCAACGCCGGGTGTTTGCAACCCAACGGGACAACCTTAATTGAACTGGCGAACTTCCCAAAGCGCAGTAACTCGCGCCTCCAATAGCTCATTTGGAATAAACGGTGGTACATTTGAAATCGTTACCCTTGTTGACGGGGAAAAAGCGGCGAACTTGAATAAACATTCCTTTAAGAAGTACACCATGCTCAACCATACGATCTACCAGACACTCTTCTTTAAGAAATACCACCACAGCTTTATTCATCCGAGATGCATAAGCGATATTCTCATATCCTACCTTCTCTCCTACGGCGACCAGAAACTCCTCCACCGTGACAGCAGCTTCAGTAACACACCTAAAGCCGTGCCGAAGTGACAGGGACGGCATCCCCATTCGGGCTGCCATCCCCGCCAAAATCTGGGTAATTCTGATACGCAAAACAAAACACTTAATTCTACCACACAAAAAAAATAATAACGTTAATCATGCACCAAAACAAAATGCCACCAAGAAATAGAAAACCGAAAGAAAGTTGTGAATATCTAACTCTCCACAACACACGCACTCCTTCACTCAAACAATTCCCAGCATGCACCAATCACTCCCAGCATGCAGAGAGAGAGAGAGAGAGAGAGAGGAGGGAGGTCGGTCGAGAGAGGGAGGTCGGTCGAGAGAGAGGGAGGTCGGTCGAGAGAGAGAGGGAGGTCGGTCGAGAGAGAGGAGGTCGGTCGAGAGAGAGGGAGGTCGGTCGAGAGAGAGAGAGGTCGGTCGAGAGAGAGAGAGAGGTCGGTCGAGAGAGAGAGAGGTCGGTCGAGAGAGAGAGGTCGGTCGAGAGAGAGAGGTCGGTCGAGAGAGAGAGGTCGGTCGAGAGAGAGAGGTCGGTCGAGAGAGAGAGGTCGGTCGAGAGAGAGAGAGAGGTCGGTCGAGAGAGAGAGAGGTCGAGAGAGAGAGAGAGGTCGAGAGAGAGAGAGGAGGTCGAGAGAGAGAGAGGTCGAGAGAGAGAGAGAGAGAGGGTCGAGAGAGAGGTCGGCCGAGAGAGAGAGAGAGGGTCGGTCGAGAGAGAGAGGTCGGTCGAGAGAGAGAGAGAGAGGTCGGTCGAGAGAGAGAGAGAGAGAGGTCGGTCGAGAGAGAGAGAGGGTCGGTCGAGAGAGAGAGAGGTCGGGTCGAGAGAGAGAGAGAGAGAGGTCGGTCGAGAGAGAGAGAGAGAGAGAGGTCGGTCGAGAGAGAGAGAGAGAGAGAGAGAGAGGTCGAGAGAGAGAGAGAGAGAGAGGGTCGGTCGAGAGAGAGAGGTCGGTCGAGAGAGAGAGGTCGGTCGAGAGAGAGAGAGAGAGAGAGAGAGAGGTCGGTCGAGAGAGAGAGAGAGAGAGAGAGGTCGGTCGAGAGAGAGAGGTCGGTCGGTCGAGAGAGAGAGGTCGGTCGAGAGAGAGAGAGAGGTCGGTCGAGAGAGAGAGAGAGGTCGGTCGAGAGAGAGAGAGGTCGGCCGAGAGAGAGAGAGGTCGGTCGAGAGAGAGAGAGAGAGGTCGAGAGAGAGAGAGGTCGGTCGAGAGAGAGAGAGGTCGGTCGAGAGAGAGAGAGGTCGGTCGAGAGAGAGAGAGGTCGGTCGAGAGAGAGAGAGGGTCGGTCGAGAGAGAGAGGTCGGTCGAGAGAGAGAGGTCGGTCGAGAGAGAGAGGTCGGTCGAGAGAGAGAGGAGGTCGAGAGAGAGAGGTCGGTCGAGAGAGAGAGAGGTCGGTCGGTCGAGAGAGAGAGGGTCGGTCGGTCGAGAGAGAGAGGGAGGTCGGTCGAGAGAGAGAGGTCGGTCGGTCGAGAGAGAGAGGTCGGTCGAGAGAGAGGTCGGTCGAGAGAGAGGTCGGTCGAGAGAGAGAGGTCGAGAGAGGTCGGTCGAGAGAGAGAGGTCGGCCGAGAGAGGTCGAGAGAGAGAGAGGTCGGTCGAGAGAGAGGTCGGGTCGGTCGAGAGAGAGGTCGGTCGGTCGAGAGAGAGGTCGGTCGGTCGAGAGAGAGGTCGGTCGGTCGAGAGAGAGAGGTCGGTCGAGAGAGAGAGGTCGGGTCGAGAGAGAGAGGTCGGTCGAGAGAGAGAGGTCGGTCGAGAGAGAGAGGTCGGTCGGTCGAGAGGTCGGCCGGTCGAGAGAGAGGTCGGTCGAGAGAGAGAGGTCGGTCGGTCGAGAGAGAGAGGTCGGTCGAGAGAGAGAGAGAGGTCGAGAGAGAGAGGTCGAGAGAGAGAGGTCGGTCGAGAGAGAGAGAGAGAGAGCGAGGTCGGTCGAGAGAGAGAGAGAGGTCGGTCGGTCGAGAGAGAGAGGTCGGTCGGTCGAGAGAGAGAGGTCGGTCGGTCGAGAGAGAGAGGTCGGTCGGTCGAGAGAGAGAGAGTGGGTCGGTCGAGAGAGAGAGAGAGGTCGGTCGAGAGAGAGAGAGAGAGGTCGGTCGAGAGAGAGAGAGAGGTCGGTCGAGAGAGAGAGAGAGGTCGGTCGAGAGAGAGAGAGAGGTCGGTCGAGAGAGAGAGAGAGGTCGAGAGAGAGAGGTCGGTCGAGAGAGAGAGAGAGAGAGAGAGAGAGGTCGGTCGAGAGAGAGAGAGGTAGGTCGAGAGAGAGGTAGGTCGAGAGAGAGGTAGGTCGAGAGAGAGAGAGAGGTCGAGAGAGAGAGAGAGGTCGGTCGAGAGAGAGAGAGAGATAGGTCGAGAGAGAGAGGTAGGTCGAGAGAGAGAGGTAGGTCGAGAGAGAGAGGTAGGTCGAGAGAGAGAGGTAGGTCGAGAGAGAGAGGTAGGTCGAGAGAGAGAGGTAGGTCGAGAGGTAGGTCGAGAGAGAGAGAGAGGTCGAGAGAGAGAGGTCGGTCGAGAGAGAGAGAGAGGTCGGTCGAGAGAGAGAGAGAGGTAGGGCGAGAGAGAGAGAGAGAGGTAGGTCGAGAGAGAGAGAGAGGTGGGTCGAGAGAGAGAGAGAGGTCGGTCGAGAGAGAGAGAGAGGTAGGTCGAGAGAGAGAGAGAGGTAGGTCGAGAGAGAGAGAGAGGGAGGTCGAGAGAGAGAGAGAGGTAGGTCGAGAGAGAGAGAGAGGTAGGTCGAGAGAGAGAGAGGTAGGTCGAGAGAGAGAGAGAGGTAGGTCGAGAGAGAGAGAGAGGTAGGTCGAGAGAGAGAGAGAGGTAGGTCGAGAGAGAGAGAGAGGTAGGTCGAGAGAGAGAGGTCGGTCGAGAGAGAGAGGTCGGTCGAGAGAGAGAGGTCGGTCGAGAGAGAGAGGTCGGTCGAGAGAGAGAGGTCGGTCGAGAGAGAGAGGTAGGTCGAGAGAGAGAGAGAGAGAGAGGTAGGTCGAGAGAGAGAGAGAGAGAGAGAGAGAGAGGTCGGTCGAGAGAGAGAGAGAGAGAGAGAGGTCGGTCGAGAGAGAGAGAGAGAGAGAGAGGTCGAGAGAGGTCGGTCGAGAGAGGTCGGTCGAGAGAGGTCGGTCGAGAGAGAGAGGTCGGTCGAGAGAGAGAGAGGTCGAGAGAGAGAGAGAGAGGTCGGTCGAGAGAGAGAGAGAGAGAGGGTCGGTCGGTCGAGAGAGAGAGAGGTCGGTCGGTAGAGAGAGAGAGAGGGAGGTCGGTCGAGAGAGAGGGAGGGAGGTCGGTCGAGAGAGAGAGAGGTCGGTCGAGAGAGAGAGAGAGGTCGGTCGAGAGAGAGAGAGCGGTCGAGAGAGAGAGAGAGGGCGGTCGAGAGAGAGAGAGAGAGGTCGGTCGAGAGAGAGAGAGAGGTCGGTCGAGAGAGAGAGAGAGGGTCGAGAGAGAGAGAGAGAGTCGAGAGAGAGAGAGAGAGAGGTCGAGAGAGAGAGAGAGGTAGGTCGAGAGAGAGAGAGGTCGGTCGAGAGAGAGAGAGGTAGGTCGAGAGAGAGAGAGAGGTAGGTCGAGAGAGAGAGAGAGGTAGGTCGAGAGAGAGAGAGAGGTAGGTCGAGAGAGAGAGAGAGGTAGGTCGAGAGAGAGAGAGAGGTAGGTCGAGAGAGAGAGAGAGGTAGGTCGAGAGAGAGAGGTCGGTCGAGAGAGAGAGGTCGGTCGAGAGAGAGAGGTCGGTCGAGAGAGAGAGGTCGGTCGAGAGAGAGAGGTAGGTCGAGAGAGAGAGGTAGGTCGAGAGAGAGAGGTAGGTCGAGAGAGAGAGGTAGGTCGAGAGAGAGAGGTAGGTCGAGAGAGAGAGGTAGGTCGAGAGAGAGAGGTAGGTCGAGAGAGAGAGGTCGGTCGAGAGAGAGAGAGAGAGAGGTCGGTCGAGAGAGAGAGAGAGAGAGGTCGGTCGAGAGAGAGAGAGAGAGAGAGGTCGGTCGAGAGAGAGAGAGAGAGGTCGGTCGAGAGAGAGAGAGAGAGAGGTCGGTCGAGAGAGGTCGGTCGAGAGAGGAGAGGTCGAGAGAGGGAGGTCGAGAGAGAGAGGTCGGTCGAGAGAGAGAGAGAGGGAGAGAGAGAGAGAGAGAGGGCGGTCGAGAGAGAGAGAGAGAGGTCGGTCGGTCGAGAGAGAGAGAGAGGTCGGTCGGTAGAGAGAGAGAGAGAGAGAGAGAGGGAGGTCGGTCGAGAGAGAGGGAGGTCGGTCGAGAGAGAGAGAGGTCGGTCGAGAGAGAGAGAGAGGTCGGTCGAGAGAGAGAGAGAGGTCGGTCGAGAGAGAGAGAGAGGTCGAGTCGAGAGAGAGAGAGGTCGGTCGAGAGAGAGAGAGAGGTCGAGAGAGAGGAGGTCGGTCGAGAGAGAGAGAGAGGTCGGTCGAGAGAGAGAGAGAGAGGTCGAGAGAGAGAGAGGTCGGTCGAGAGAGAGAGGTCGGCCGAGAGAGAGAGGTCGGTCGAGAGAGAGAGAGAGGTCGAGAGAGAGAGAGAGGTCGAGAGAGAGAGAGGTCGAGAGAGAGAGAGGTCGAGAGAGGTCGAGAGAGGTCGAGAGAGGTCGAGAGAGGTCGAGAGAGGTCGAGAGAGGTCGAGAGAGGTCGAGAGAGAGGTGTCGAGAGAGAGGTGTCGAGAGAGGTGTGTCGAGAGAGAGGTGTCGAGAGAGAGGTGTCGAGAGAGAGGTGTCGAGAGATAGGTGTCGAGAGAGGTCGAGACAGACAGACAGAGACAGGTCGAGACAGACAGACAGAGAGAGGTCGAGACAGACAGACAGAGAGAGGTCGAGACAGACAGACAGAGAGAGGTCGAGACAGACAGACAGAGAGAGGTCGAGACAGACAGACAGAGAGAGGTCGAGACAGACAGACAGAGAGAGGTCGAGACAGACAGACAGAGAGAGAGAGAGACAGAGAGAGAGAGAGACAGACAGAGAGAGAGACAGACAGACAGACAGAGAGAGAGAGACAGACAGACAGACAGACAGACAGACAGACAGACAGACAGACAGACAGGTCTGTCGAGACTAAAGTCACGCCGGATACTGGATAGGACAGGAGAAGTACTCCAGATATAACAAACTGACCCTAGCCCCCTGACACATAAACTACTGCAGCATAAATGCTGGAGGCTGAGACCGGAGTGGTCAGGAGACACTGTGGCCCCATCACAGCCCAGACAGGAAGATCACATCAGTGACTCAACCCACTCAAGTGACGCCCCCCTCCTTGGGACGGTACGAAAGAGCCCTAGTAAGCCAGTGACTCAGCCCCTGTAATAGGGTTAGAGGCAGAGAAACCCAGTGGAAAGAAGGGAACCGGCCAGGCAGAGACAGCAAGGGCGGTTCGTTGCTCCAGAGCCTTTGCGTTCACCTTCACACTCCTGGGCCAGACTACACTCAATCATATGACCCACTGAAGAGATGAGTCTTCAGTAAAGACTTAAATGTTGAGACCAAGTCTGCGTCTTTCACATGGGTAGGCAGACCGTTCCATAAAAATGGAGCTCTATAGGAGAAAGCCCTGCCTCCAGCTGTTTGCTTAGAAATTCTAGGGACAATTAGGAGGCCGTAGCGTACGTGTAGGTATGTACGGCAGGACCAAATCAGAGAGATAGGTAGGTGCAAGCCCATGTAATGCTTTGTAGGATAGCAGTAAAACCTTGAAATCAGCCCTTGCCTTGACAGGAAGCCAGTGTCGGGAGGCTAGCACTGGAGTAATATGATAATTTTTTTTGGTTCTAGTCAGGATTCTAGCAGTTGTTGTCAGTGATGTCTGGTGAGAACCTGCCTTACAACAGGCCTACAAGCCCTCAGTCCAGCCTCTCTCAGGCTATTGTGAACAGTCTGAGCACTGATGGAGTGATTGTGAGTTCCTGGTGTAACTCAGGCAGTTGTTGTTGACATCCTGTACCTGTCCTGTAGGTGTGATGTTCGGATTTACCGATCCTGTGCAGGTGTTGTTACACGTGGTCTGCCACTGCGAGGACGATCAGCTGTCAGTCCTGTCTCCCTGTAGCGCTGTCTTAGGCGTCTCACTGTACAGACATTGCAATTTATTGCCTTGGGCACATCTGCAGTCCTCATGTCTCCTTGCAGCATGCCTAAGGCATGTTTATGCAGATGAGCAGGGACCCTGGGCATCTTTCTTTTGGTGTTTTTCAGAGTCATTAGAAATGCCTCTTTAGTGTCCTAAGTTTTCATAACTGTGACCTTAATTGCCTCCGTCTGTAAGCTGTTAGTGTTTTAACGACCGTTCCACAGCTGCATGTTCCTTAATTGTTTATGGTTCATTGAACAAGCATGGGAAACAGTGTTCACAGATCTTCATTGTAAGTGAAGATCTGTGAAGTTATTTGGATCTTTACGAATTATCTTTGGGAGGGTTCTGAAAAAGGAAAATGTATTTTTTTGCTGAGTTTATTACAATATAAAAATGATTTTATTTTATAACAAATGTGCTTTCTCGCGTGTTGGATAGTGGTTGCTGTCCGCGGATCTGAAATACATCAGTGCGCTGTTGAATTGGCACCTTTTCCTAGACTACGTTGCTATGTGCATAATAGTAAAGTTAAGAACAATGCAGTGGAGGCAGCAGCAGAATGAGGAGACGAGAAAACTGCCATTGCTTTATTGTCTAAGAAAGGTGAGGAGAAAGGAAACTCCAATTTTAATTAGGTCTATAATCAATAGCTTAACGGTTAAATGTTCCTGGCTTTATAAATCATTCATATACAGTACTGTGCAAAAGTTTTAGGCAGGTGTGAAAAAATGCTGTAAAGTCGGAATGCTTTCAAAAATAGACATGTTAATTGATAATATTTAAAAATGAACTAAATGCAAAGTGAGTTCTTAATGACTTTCGCTGTATTTTTGGGGTCGTTGTCATGCTGCAGAATAAATTTGAGGCCACTCTGATGCCTCCCTGATGGCATTGCATGATGAATAAGTATCTGCCTGTAGTTCTCAGCATTGAGGAGACCATTAATTCTGACTAAATCCCCAACTCCATTTGCAGAAATTCAGACTTTCAAGGAACCTCCACCATTCACTGTTGAACCTCCACCATGCTTCACTGTTGAACCTCCACCATGCTTCACTGTTGAACCTCCACCATGCTTCACTGTTGCCCGCAGACACTCATTTGTGTACCGCTCTCCAGCCCTTCGGTGAACAAACTGCCTTCTGCTACAGCCAAATAATTCAATTTTGACTCATTAGTCCGGAGCACCTGCTTCCATTTTTCTGCACCCCAGTTCCTGTGTTTTTGTGCATAGTTACATTTACATTTACATTTAAGTCATTTAGCAGATGCTCTTATCCAGAGCGACTTACAAATTGGTGCATACACCTTATGACATCCAGTGGAACAGCCACTTGCATCTAAATCTTTTTTGGGGGAGAAGGGGGGTGAGAAGGATTACTTACCCTTACTTACCCTATCCTAGGTATTCCTTGAAGAGGTGGGGTTTCAGGTGTCTCCGGAAGGTGGTGATTGACTCCGCTGTCCTGGCGTCGTGAGGGAGTTTGTTCCACCATTGGGGGCCAGAGCAGCGAACAGTTTTGACTGGGCTGAGCGGGAACTGTACTTCCTCAGTGGTAGGGAGGCGAGCAGGCCAGAGGTGGATGAACGCAGTGCCCTTGTTTGGGTGTAGGGCCTGATCAGAGCCTGGAGGTACTGAGGTGCCGTTCCCTCACAGCTCCGTAGGCAAGCACCATGGTCTTGTAGCGGATGCGAGCTTCAACTGGAAGCCAGTGGAGAGAGCGGAGGAGCGGGGTGACGTGAGAGAACTTGGGAAGGTTGAACACCAGACGGGCTGCGGCGTTCTGGATGAGTTGTAGGGGTTTAATGGCACAGGCAGGGAGCCCAGCCAACAGCGAGTTGCAGTAATCAAGACGGGAGATGACAAGTGCCTGGATTAGGACCTGCGCCGCTTCCTGTGTGAGGCAGGGTCGTACTCTGCGGATGTTGTAGAGCATGAACCTACAGGAACGGGACACCGCCTTGATGTTAGTTGAGAACGTCAGGGTGTTGTCCAGGATCACGCCAAGGTTCTTAGCGCTCTGGGAGGAGGACACAATGGAGTTGTCAACCGTGATGGCGAGATCATGGAACGGGCAGTCCTTCCCCGGGAGGAAGAGGAGCTCCGTCTTGCTGAGGTTCAGCTTGAGGTGGTGATCCGTCATCCACACTGATATGTCTGCCAGACATGCAGAGATGCGATTCGCCACCTGGTCATCAGAAGGGGGAAAGGAGAAGATTAATTGTGTGTCGTCTAGTTGAGTTGCTTGGCCTCGTTGACATATAGGAGGTATGGCTTTTTGGCCGTGAGTCTTCCATTAAGGCCACTACTGACCAGATTTCTCCGGACAGTAGATGGATATACCAGAGTCCCACTGTTTTCTGCCAATTCTGAGCTGATGGCACTGCTGGACATCTTCCGATTGAAAAGGCAAGTGAGCATGATGTGTCTTTCATCTGCTGCAGTAAGTTTCCTTGGCCGACCACTGTGTCTACGGTCACAAATGTTAACTGTTTCTTTGGGATTCTTCAAAAGAGCTTGGAGTGCACATCAGGAAATCCCTGTCTGCCTTGAAATGTCTGCCTGGGAGAGACCTTGCTGATACAGTATAATGACCTTGTGTCTTGTTGCTGTACTCAGTCTTGCCATGGTGTATGACTTTTGACAGTTCACTGTCTTCATCAACCTCACCTTACTTGCTGAGTCTGGCTGTTCCTCATCTAGTATTTCATCACATACATTCATAGTTCATATATTTACACACACATACATGGAGCTCTGCATGTTCTGTCTTTTATACAAATGTCTAAATCGGCTCTAACATACCAGCCCCTAATTGTTAACTTCAGTGAAATGCATAACAATTACTTAATATTAAAAAATACAGCCAATACACAAGACATACTATACCAGAGCAGTATTACGGTTCATAGCTATAAACAAATATACAAGGTCCCATATAGGACATGTGATCTCAGTCCCAGATTTGAAGTGTTCAAGTGTTGTCAATGCAAGAGTTTGACGTCTCAAAATGCTAGAGTGCGACATCTGACAATCTGAGGTGCACGTGATTCAAAGGTGGAGCGAGCTCTGTGTTTCACTCAGCTTCCTCCAGCTCTGTGTGTGTGTTTCACTCAGCTTCCTCCAGCTCTGTGTGTGTGTTTCACTCAGCTTCCTCCAGCTCTGTGTGTGTGTTTCACTCAGCTTCCTCCAGCTCTGTGTGTGTGTTTCACTCAGCTTCCTCCAGCTCTGTGTGTGTTTCACTCAGCTTCCTCCAGCTCTGTGTGTGTGTTTCACTCAGCTTCCTCCAGCTCTGTGTGTGTGTTTCACTCAGCTTCCTCCAGCTCTGTGTGTGTGTTTCACTCAGCTTCCTCCAGCTCTGTGTGTGTGTTTCACTCAGCTTCCTCCAGCTCTGTGTGTGTTTCACTCAGCTTCCTCCAGCTCTGTGTGTGTGTTTCACTCAGCTTCCTCCAGCTCTGTGTGTGTGTTTCACTCAGCTTCCTCCAGCTCTGTGTGTGTGTTTCACTCAGCTTCCTCCAGCTCTGTGTGTGTGTTTCACTCAGCTTCCTCCAGCTCTGTGTGTGTGTTTCACTCAGCTTCCTCCAGCTATGTGTGTGTGTTTCACTCAGCTTCCTCCAGCTCTGTGTGTGTGTTTCACTCAGCTTCCTCCAGCTCTGTGTGTGTGTTTCACTCAGCTTCCTCCAGCTCTGTGTGTGTGTTTCACTCAGCTTCCTCCAGCTCTGTGTGTGTTTTCACTCAGCTTCCTCCAGCTCTGTGTGTGTGTTTCACTCAGCTTCCTCCAGCTCTGTGTGTGTGTTTCACTCAGCTTCCTCCAGCTCTGTGTGTGTGTTTCACTCAGCTTCCTCCAGCTCTGTGTGTGTGTTTCACTCAGCTTCCTCCAGCTCTGTGTGTGTGTTTCACTCAGCTTCCTCCAGCTCTGTGTGTGTGTTTCACTCAGCTTCCTCCAGCTCTGTGTGTGTGTTTCACTCAGCTTCCTCCAGCTCTGTGTGTGTGTTTCACTCAGCTTCCTCCAGCTCTGTGTGTGTGTTTCACTCAGCTTCCTCCAGCTCTGTGTGTGTGTTTCACTCAGCTTCCTCCAGCTATGTGTGTGTGTTTCACTCAGCTTCCTCCAGCTATGTGTGTGTGTTTCACTCAGCTTCCTCCAGCTATGTGTGTGTGTTTCACTCAGCTTCCTCCAGCTCTGTGTGTGTGTTTCACTCAGCTTCCTCCAGCTCTGTGTGTGTGTTTCACTCAGCTTCCTCCAGCTCTGTGTGTGTGTTTCACTCAGCTTCCTCCAGCTCTGTGTGTGTTTCACTCAGCTTCCTCCAGCTCTGTGTGTGTTTTCACTCAGCTTCCTCCAGCTCTGTGTGTGTGTTTCACTCAGCTTCCTCCAGCTCTGTGTGTGTGTTTCACTCAGCTTCCTCCAGCTCTGTGTGTGTGTTTCACTCAGCTTCCTCCAGCTCTGTGTGTGTGTTTCACTCAGCTTCCTCCAGCTCTGTGTGTGTGTTTCACTCAGCTTCCTCCAGGAGCAGATAGAGTTTATTGATAGGTCTCTGTAAGATGTTGGTCTTGGTCTTATCCATGACGCTCCGGACAAGACCTTTGGCCCCTGGCAAAACTTCCACCACACGCCCCATCAGCCAAGAGTTCCTTGGGACCATGTCATCCACAATGAGAACAAGTTTCTCTTAGTTTTGTTCCACTTGTTCCGCTCCTGCATAAGTGGAAGATGTTCCCTTATCCATCTCTTCCAGAAGAGGTCAGTGATATATTGTACTTGTTTCCATCTCCTCAGTAAGTATAAGTCTCCTTTCTGGAATAGTCCTTGTGGCAGGACTGGCTTTGCATTCAGATGAAGCAGATGGTTCGGAGTCAGGAGTTCTAGATCATTAGGGTCATTTGTTACAGTTGTGATTAGTCTGTCGTTCATGATCGCCTCAACTTCACACAAGGCTGTCTGCAAAGCCTCATCATCCAGTACTTGCTTTTTAAGGACTAGTGGATATTTTTTTTGAATAGAGGATATTTTTCACCAGTCGGATCAACCTCTCCCATACTCCCCCATGGTGGGCTACAGAGGGAGGGTTGCATGAACATTTCATTCAGTAATGCATTTTGAATATTGTTGTGATCCAGCTCTTTCAACACTTCTCCTAGCTCTCTGTTGATGTTCTGCGGTGGTCGCTGCAGCAGGGCATGACTGGCCCAGCATGCATTTCTAGTCTACTTCTGTGCTGCTCTTGCCCCTTGTTCCCGCACACTGACTCGGTACCGGTGCCCCCTGCATATAGCCTAGTTATTCTTATTATGTTACTTTTATTATTACTTTTTATTTTAGCCTACTTGGTAAATATTTTCTTCTTCTTGAACTGCAATGTTGATTAAGGGTTTGTAAGTAAGCATTTCACGGTAAAGTCTACACTTGTTGTCTTCGGTGCATGTCACAAATAATATTTGATTTGTCATGGAGTTTCGCTAAATATTTTCATATAGAAACTGATAAAACACACAGGTGCAAAATCAAGGTAACTTACAAAGATGAGGACCAAGAGCAAGAGAGGGTTTGCGGTGTGGAATCATTGTGGAATCTGAAAAGACACATCCCAGAGCATGATAGTGTACTAGGTGCATATGCTAACAGAAAGGAACAAGGTAGGTAGCTAGCTAAATATCATTGTAGCAAAGTATTTATAACCTTTAAATTAGATCTTTTTTTAGATGTTCTTTAGGCCTACCTATATATAAAGAAAAAAAATGTCATCCTATTATTAGAACAATTGAAATGGCCATCATAATTAATGTTTTGTGGAGCTCCTATGAAAATTAATTTAAAGGTATTATCATGCTGATTTAGGCCTATATTAAACGTAGGCTACATGTCTGGTTAGGCCAAATCTGTGACTTGTCTAGACTTATTTTGGCGCAAATTTAAGGTAAGCTAATAAAGCTTTAATTTGTATTTATAGAGAAGGGGAAGCAGCAGCAAATAACTTTGCAGAAGAAAGATGCATTCCAAGATTACTTTTCTGTACACAAAGCCCCAGCGCTGTTGCGGGAGAGAACAAGACAATTGGATGAGGCTTTCTTTAAAATGGTTTACTTGGACTATGAGCCCCTAACTAAGGGAGAATGGGAAGGGAAGCGGTACTTTGCAAGTGCAGCTCAACCAGGCTACACACCATGTTCCCCAGACACCCCCATGCCCTATGCCCTGCAAGAAATGGAAGCCAAGCTGAGAGACCTATTGCAACTAGGTGGTGGTTTTGTTGTGTCCACTGACATTTGGACTAGCAGAAGGGGACACAGTTTCCTGGGGGTTGTCGCTAGTTTCATTGACGGAAAATATAAAGGCCACATGGTTTTGTTGAGCTGTGAGCACATACAAGGACACCACACAGCAGAAGCCATTTACCAAAAATAAGTGTCCTGAGGAACTGGAACGTCCAACGACAAGTGATACGAGTGGTGACTGACAGTGCAGTGAGCGATGAGCAGGACTTCCAACAGCAGAACTCCACTCACATACTCTGCAGCAGGGAGGAGAGAGAGAGAGAGAGAACGGGTGCTACATACACAGTCACTCGCTGTCATTTGTTTTTAACACAGCGCAGCAAGGCTGAGCCCGGGCTGGCACAGTCAAGTCAATTGTGGTTGGATTCCCTCTAGTCATTTGTGTGTTGATTATTTTATCAAACGGTGCGCTTAAAGCATCAGACAAGCTCAGTGCATATAGTTGATTTGATTAAAACACATAGGATGTGTTTATATATGGAAAAATACAAAAGTCGACCAATCGAACAGAAGACTGGTCGACCCAGATTTTTTGGGGGTCTGGGACAGTCTTACTCTCTGTAGTGCAGTGGTTTTCAACCGGTGTGCCTTGAGAATCTCTCAGGTGTGTCACTAAACTTTTCCTAATATTGATGAAAATAAATACTCACTTATAAACATGACCTGTGGAATGCTCATGGAGGTTTGATTTGAGAGCACTAGTGCCGCTCAGATGATAGAGTTAAAAGTTGGATGTTTGCATACACCTTAGCCAAATACATTTAAACTCAATTTTTCACAATTCCTGACATTTAATCCTAGTAAAAATTCCCTATCTCAGGTCAGTTAGGATCACCACTTCATTTTAAGAATGTGAAATGTCAGAATAATAGCAGAGATTGATTTATTTCAGCTTGCATTTCTTTCATCACATTCCCAGTGGGTCAGAAGTTTACATACGCTCAATTAGTATTTGGTAGCATTGCCTTTAAATTGTTTAACTTGGGTCAAATGTGTTGGGTAGCCTTCCACAAGCTTCCCACAATAAGTTGGGTGAATTTTGGCCCATTCCTCCAGACAGAGCTGGTGTAACGGAGTCAGGTTTGTAGGCCTCCTTGCTCACACATGCTTTTTCAGTTCTGCCCACACATTTTCTATGGGATTGAGGTCAGGGCTTTGTCAGGGCCAGTCCAGTACCTTGACTTTGTTGTCCTTAAGCCATTTTGCCACAACTTTGGAAGTATGCTTGGGGTCATTGTCCATTTGGAAGACCCATTTCCGACCAAGCTTTAACTTCCTGACAGATGTCTTGAGATGTTGCTTCAATATATCCACGTAATTTTCCTCCCTCTTGAAGCCATCTATTTTGTGAAGTGCACCAGTCCCTCCTGCAGCAAAGCACCCCCACAACATGATGCTGCCACCCCTGTGCTTCACAGTTGGGATGGTGTTCTTCGGCTTGCAAGCCTCCCCTTTTTCCTCCAAACATAACAATGGTCATTATGTCCAAACAGTTCTATTTTTGTTTCATCAGACCAGAGGACATTTCTCCAAAAAGTACGATCTTTGGCCCGATGTGCAGTTGCAAACCGTAGTCTGGCTTTTTTATGGCGGTTTTGGAGCAGTGGCTTCTTCCTTGCTGAGTGGCCTTTCATGTTATGTTGATATAGGACTCATTTTACTGTGGATATAGATACTTTTGTACCTGTTTCCTCCAGCATCTTCAGAAGGTCCTTTGCTGTTTTTCTGGGATTGATTTGCACTTTTCACACCAAAGTATGTTCATCTCTAGGAGACCGAATGCGTCTCCTTGAGTGCTATGACGGCTGCGTGGTCCCATGGTATTTATACTGGTGTACAATTGTTTGTACAGATGAGCGTGGTACCTTCAGGCGTTTGGAAATTTCTCTCAAGGGTGAACGTGAACTGTGGAGGTCTACAATTTTTTTTCTGTCTTGGCTGATTTCTTTTGATTTTTCCATGATGTCAAGCAAAGATGCACTGAGTTTGAAGGTAGTCCTTGAAATACATCCACAGGTACACCTCCAATTGACTCAGGCTAATTGACATCATTTAACAGAAGCTTCTAAATCCATGATATCATTTTCTGGAATTTTCCAAGCTGTTTATTAAAGGCACAGTCAACTTAGTGTATGTAAACTTCTGACCCACTGGAATTGTGATACAGTGAATTGTAAGTGAAATAATTTGTCTGTAAACAATTGTTGGAAAATGTACTTGTCATGCACAAAGTAGATGTCCTAACCGACTTGCCAAAACTGTAGTTTGTTATCAAGACATTTTTGGAGTGTATGTACCTTAGTGTATGTAAACTTCCGACTTCAACTGTACATTGGCACATGGTTACAGTGCATCTGTATCGTTCAGTGCACTCAGACTGTTGTTAAACCCTAGCATATGGCAAAGTGGGGTGTGTAGAAATATTGCCACTAGTTATAGCTCACTGTTGAAGCTCACTGTTGAAGCTCACTGTAAACAAACACAATGCCAATAGTGCAAAGATGTCATCAAGGCAAAGGGTGGCTACTTTGAAGAATCTCAAATATAAAATATATTTTGATTTAACTATTTTTTTAGTTACTACATGATTCCATATGTGTTATTTCATAGTTTTGATCTACTCACTATTATTCTACAATGTAGAAAATAGTACAAATAAAGAAAAACCCAGGAATGAGTGTGTCCACACTTTTGACTGGTACTCTATACCCATTGATTCTTGAAGAATTTCACTTATCGATGCCTAATGAGCCTGCTCATCAGAACCTTAAATATAAGCTTGTTTTACTATTTTGTAAACAAACACTATAGCCTTAAATCCTAGTTAAAACTATAAGTGTTATATCATGGATGGTCTGTCCTTGAATCTATAGCTCTGTCCATTAGTTTGGGAGTGGTTACATTTCTCCAGCCCCATCCCTCAGCTGTTTACCAAATCTGTGGTGGGGTGTTCACTTTGTTATTGTTCGAACTGCTGATTGCCCTTTTAATGGAAATTGAATTGTTTCAATAAAACAAATTAATGTGATTTAAATTCTATAAGAACATATGAAAACCCTGAACTCGTTACAGCCCTGTCGATCTCTGTAGCATATGAGATCTAAGGAGTTGTGTGTTGGTGAGTGATTTGTTGTAAGTGTGTGCACATGAGGCCTTGCCCAGACCTGAGGGTTATACTACAAAGCAGGTTCACGCAGTGGTCTAAGGCATTGCAGTGCTAGCTGTGCCACCAGAGATTCTGGGTTCGAGCCCAGGCTCTGTCGCAGCCGGCTGCGACCGGGAGGTCCATGGGGTGATGTACAATTGGCCCAGCGTTGTTAGGGAGGGTTTGGCCGGTAGGGATATCCTTGTCTCATCGCGCACTATTGACTCCTGTGGCGGGCCGGGCGCAGTGCACGCTGACCAGGTCGCCAGGTGTACGGTGTTTCCTCTGACACATTGGTGTGGCTGGTTTCCGGGTTGTGTTTCGGAGGACGCATGGCTCTCGACCTTCGCCTCTCCCGAGTCCGTATGGGAGTTGCAGCGATGAGACAAGACTGTATCTACTACCAATTGGGGAGAAAAAAGGGGTAAAAAAATATATATATAAGGTCTAAACGGGTGTTTGTGGTTTGTGTCAATTAGACCATGCCATTTTCAAGCTTATCAAGCTAAGTAATAAAAAAGTTATTTCAGAATATTTAGGCAAGTTAGCTGGCTAACTACTTGATTCTGCTTTGTAGTATTACCCCTCTGATGTGATGCCCGCTCTGTTTCAGCTCATCACTGTCTACACAGTGCCAGGCATGGACCCAGACTGGCTCGTGGGAGAGCGGGGCAACCAGAAGGGCAAGGTGCCCGTCACCTACCTGGAGTTGCTGAGCTAGATGGACCCACGTAGGGACACACACACGTACACACACGTCCTCAAACGCACGCTCGCACACACACACGCACACATGCCTCTACTCTATTGTCTCGTGGCACAGGAGGTTGGTGGCACCTTAACTGAGGAGGACGGGCTTGTGGTAATGGCTGGAGTGGAATAAGTAGAATGGTATCAAACATGGAAAGATGCCATTCCATTTACTCCATTCCAACCATTTTTATGAGCCGTCTTCCCCTCAGCAGCCTCTGCTGTCTCATGGTGCGCAACACACTTAATTTGGTCTCTGGCCAATTCAAACGCATATGCAAAAGGATTCAAAAGCTAAATGAGTGGATATATAGCGCATCAGAAGGGGAACAGTCGTAAAAATAGTGAATAGTCTATATTCTAGCTCTATAGTTGCTCTTTTCCCACTAGCTATTTGGAATCCATTCACCTTGCACGCTCTCTTTCTTTCTCATTGAGAAATGACAGGAGCCGCTCAAATAAGGAGGCATATCTGGGTATATAGTGTATATAATAGACCGGGTTTGAACTCTCAATATATATAGTAAAGGTCCTTCTTGTTTTATTTAGTTTTTCAACCAAGCTAATTTAGTCATAGTTAGTCACCTTTACTTAGACATTTCAAAGCCATGGGGGGAAAAAAGTAAAACCGCCTGTAAAATCCCCCAGCTGTAGGCCTGTAATGCAAACATCATCCAGAGTGACGCAAATAATTATCTCTCCAAGGTGTTATTAGCCATTGGCTATCACAACATAAAAAATTAATCTTGAAAGAAATAGCTGCTGTACAGTATGCTAACAGAAGGTGACTCATATTGGCTGAGTCATAAACAGGTGATGAAAGACGAGAGGAATAGTTTAATTTAAGTTCTTATGTTTTCTGACTGGTTGCATTCTGTTTATGTACGTACTGTATTTACCTGGCTTTTATTTCTTAGGTATCACTGTTTTACTTTTTTACGAGTGTTCCCCCATCTTGCCCTATTTGTGAGGAAAAGGACAAAACCATGGTAACTTTATTAAACTAACAAAGGTTTATGCAAATCAAAGTATTGAGTTGCTCTCTCAGTGGGTTGATCCGTTGTTGATGTTTGCGTGTCATTGTTGTTTTTGTTTATCCACTCTGGTTGCTGATGTTTGTCGAGTTTCGGGTGTGTTTTACTAGCTATCAGGTCTTAATGTTTGTCTTTTTGAATTTGTAGATGTTTTGAAATGGGTGTAGTTGTATGTAATAAGTTCAGACCTGTGGTTTCCTTTCCTCCCTGATCTCCCTTTACCCCTGTGTGGGTCGCCATCTCTCCCTGAACCCCTCAACATTTCCTCCTGTCAGTGTTACCAATATGCTGTTGTATGATTATTGTATGAATGGAACTTGAAGAAAATTAACAACAGCTTGTTTAAACTGATAAAAAATAAGCACTGGATAATCTGACACATTAAAACAAAACAACTTTTCATTTATAACATTGTACAACTGAATAAAATGTTCCATTTCAACATTGTTTTTTTGTGATGATGCAGTTCCACTCCTCTCATATTTTGTGTTTATTTGATAGATGTAGGAAGGAGTGTACTGAAATAGCAGTGGACCAGAGTCAAACCCATGTTGCAGCGGAGGCAGGGGCTTAGACCGCTAGACCAACCTAGGTCACATGTAATGTTTTTGAAAGACAGAGTGGGATGATCTGTGACTCACTGTCCTGGTTTGAGGAATTAATGCAGCCACAGAGTTACACACAGACAGGGTAACACATAGGGATAGACTGATGTGAGACCTTCCGGAGACCTTCTCCCTTACCTCACCTCGCTCATCAACTCATCCCTGACCGCTGGCTACGTCCCTTCCGTCTTCAAGAGAGCGAGAGTTGCACCCCTTCTGAAAAAACCTACACTCGATCCCTCCGATGTCAACAACTACAGACCAGTATCCCTTCTTTCTTTTCTCTCCAAAACTCTTGAACGTGCCGTCCTTGGCCAGCTCTACCGCTATCTCTCTCAGAATGACCTTCTTGATCCAAATCAGTCAGGTTTCAAGACTAGTCATTCAACTGAGACTGCTCTTCTCTGCATCACGGAGGCGCTCCGCACTGCTAAAGCTAACTCTCTCTCCTCTGCTCTCATCCTTCTAGACCTATCGGCTGCCTTCGATACTGTGAACCATCAGATCCTCCTCTCCACCCTCTCCGAGTTGAGCATCTCCGGCGCGGCCCACGCTTGGATTGCGTCCTACCTGACAGGTCGCTCCTACCAGGTGGCGTGGCGAGAATCTGTCTCCTCACCACGCGCTCTCACCACTGGTATCCGCCAGGGCTCTGTTCTAGGCCCTCTCCTATTCTCGCTATACACCAAGTCACTTGGCTCTGTCATAACCTCACATGGTCTCTCCTATCATTGCTATGCAGACGACACACAATTAATCTTCTCCTTTCCCCCTTCTGATGACCAGGTGGCGAATCGCATCTCTGCATGTCTGGCAGACATATCAGTGTGGATGACGGATCACCACCTCAAGCTGAACCTCGGCAAGACGGAGCTGCTCTTCCTCCCGGGGAAGGACTGCCCGTTCCATGATCTCGCCATCACGGTTGACAACTCCATTGTGTCCTCCTCCCAGAGCGCTAAGAACCTTGGCGTGATCCTGGACAACACCCTGTCGTTCTCAACTAACATCAAGGCGGTGGCCCGTTCCTGTAGGTTCATGCTCTACAACATCCGCAGAGTACGACCCTGCCTCACACAGGAAGCGGCGCAGGTCCTAATCCAGGCACTTGTCATCTCCCGTCTGGATTACTGCAACTCGCTGTTGGCTGGGCTCCCTGCCTGTGCCATTAAACCCCTACAACTCATCCAGAACGCCGCAGCCCGTCTGGTGTTCAACCTTCCCAAGTTCTCTCCACGTCACCCCGCTCCTCCGCTCTCTCCACTGGCTTCCAGTTGAAGCTCGCATCCGCTACAAGACCATGGTGCTTGCCTACGGAGCTGTGAGGGGAACGGCACCTCAGTACCTCCAGGCTCTGATCAGGCCCTACACCCAAACAAGGGCACTGCGTTCATCCACCTCTGGCCTGCTCGCCTCCCTACCACTGAGGAAGTACAGTTCCCGCTCAGCCCAGTCAAAACTGTTCGCTGCTCTGGCCCCCCAATGGTGGAACAAACTCCCTCACGACGCCAGGACAGCGGAGTCAATCACCACCTTCCGGAGACACCTGAAACCCCACCTCTTTAAGGAATACCTAGGATAGGATAAAGTAATCCTTCTCACCCCCCCCTTAAAATATTTAGATGCACTATTGTAAAGTGGCTGTTCCACTGGATGTCATAAGGTGAATGCACCAATTTGTAAGTCGCTCTGGATAAGAGCGTCTGCTAAATGACTTAAATGTAATGTAAATGTAATGTAAATGTTTTCTGAAGGCACTCTGCAGCTACCTCACCAAATGTGGATTGTAGCTTTAAGACAACATAATTTAAAGCTTTTGGCTTTACCATAATTCCCTAGGCCAGGATTCAATCTGATCGTGTTTTGTCTGATGTGCACCTTTTTAAAGGCAATGCAATCACATTTGTGGAGACTGTGTTCACGGTAAATGCTGTATATAGCGTCTCAATCAGAAATTAGCTTTAAATATCATAGAAAACTGATCTACCACTGATCGGATTGAATCCCGGGACTGAAGTGGCCTATAGGATTGTAGTTGAATATTGATCATTTTTGGATAGAGGGTCACCGGGCATTAAATGTCACAGAAACACTTCAGTCCATAGAAAACTTCAGATTTACTCACAGACAAATCCACCAATGGTTGAAAAGAAATCCGTTTGATTGAACTTGAATGAATCCTTATGTATAAACGGAGTCTGAGCGGTTCTTATCTCTTTTTAGAACAGTAAGTTCAAAGTCCTTCCCCAGTCAGGACCTTAAAGTGACAGACCTGTTTTGCATAATTATATAAAGTACCTGTCTTGTTAGTCTAACATTCAGACCATGTGGTACAATGCGACTATTACTTAACCAATGGTCTGACAAAGCTTGGCCATAATGACCAATCGTTATGTTTGGAGGAAAAAGGGGGAGGCTTGAAAGCCGAAGAACACCATCCCAACCGTGAAGCACAGGGGTGGCAGCGTCATGTTGTGGGGGTGCTTTGCTCCAGGAAGGACTGGTGAACTTCACAAAATAGATGATATCATGAGGGAGGAAAATTGTAGATATATTGAAGCAACATCTCAAGACATCAGTCAGGAAGTTAAAGCTTGATCGCAAATGGGTCTTCCAAATGGACAATGACCCCAAGCATACTTCCAAAGTTGTGGCAAAATGGATTAAGGACAAAAAAGTAAAGGTATTGCAGTGGCCGTCACAAAGCCCTGACCTCAATCCTACAGAAAATGTGTGGGCAGAACTGAAAAAACATGTGCGAGCAGGTAGGCCTACAACCCTGACTCATTTACAACAGTTCTGTCAGGAGGAATGGGCCAAAATTCACCCTATTTATTGTGGGAAGCTTGTGGAAGGCTACCCAAAACGTTTGACCCAAGTTAAACAATTTAAAGGCAATGCTACCAAATACTAATTGAGTGTATGTAAACTTCTGACCGACTGGGAATGTGATGAAAGAAATAAAAGCTGAAATAAATCATTCTCTCTACTATTATTCTGACATTTCACATTCTTAAAATAAAGTGGTGTTCCTAACTGACCTAAGACAGGACATTTTTACTGGGATTAAATGTCAGGAATTGTGAAAAACTGAGTTTAAATGTATTTGGCTAAGGTGTATGTAAACTTCCGACTTCAACTGCAGTTCCCGAGTTCTTTAAATGGTCTGTAATTAAACCATGTTTAAAGAAACCAAACCTCAATCACCTTTCCAACATACTAGAGAAGAATGTAGCCCAGTAGATAACATTTTTTTTTTTAAAATTCAAACAGTATCTCTGAAACCTTCCAGTCTGGTTTTAGAGCATGTCACAGCACTGACACTGCACTTGTCAAGGTATTACATGATCTACTGTTGTCCTAAGACTGTGGTCATGTCTCTTTTCTCATTCTTTTAGAACTAAGTTCTCCCTTTTACACTAAATCAAATCAAATCAAATTTATTTATATAGCCCTTCGTACATCAGCTGATATCTCAAAGTGCTGTACAGAAACCCAGCCTAAAACCACAAACAGCAAACAATGCAGGTGTTAAAGCACGGTGGCTAGGAAAAACTCCCTAGAAAGGCCAAAACCTAGGAAGAAACCTAGAGAGGAACCGGGCTATGTGGGGTGGCCAGTCCTCTTCTGGCTGTGCCGGGTAGAGATTATAACAGAACATGACCAAGATGTTCAAATGTTCATAAATGACCAGCATGGTCGAATAATAATAAGGCAGAACAGTTGAAACTGGAGCAGCAGCACAGTCAGGTGGACTGGGGACAGCAAGGAGCCATCATGTCAGGTAGTCCTGGGGCACGATCCTAGGGCTCAGGTCCTCCGAGAGAGAGAAAGAAAGAGAGAATTAGAGAGAGCATATGTGGGGTGGCCAGTTCTCTTCTGGCTGTGCCGGGTGGAGATTATAACAGAACGTGGCCAAGATGTTCAAATGTTCATAAATGACCAGCATGGTTGAATAATAGTAAGGCAGAACAGTTGAAACTGGAGCAGCAGCATGGCCAGGTGGACTGGGGACAGCAAGGAGTCCTCATGTCAGGTAGTCCTGGGACATGGTCCTAGGGCCCAGGCCAGTTGAAACTGGAGCAGCAGCATGGCCAGGTGGACTGGGGACAGCAAGGAGTCATCATGTCAGGTAGTCCTGGGGCATGGTCCTAGGGCTCAGGTCCTCCGAGAGAGAGAAAGAAAGAGAGAAGGAGAGAATTAGAGAACGCACACTTAGATTCACACAGGACACCGAATAGGACAGGAGAAGTACTCCAGATATAACAAACTGACCCTAGCCCCCCGACACATAAACTACTGCAGCATAAATACTGGAGGCTGAGACTAGAACAGCTCAAGGACAGAACTACACTATTGATCATACTATTCTTATTAAGAGACCAGAAGGCTTAGTTGTTCTGCGAAGACAGGTTCTTAACTGGTTTAAATCATACCTCTATGAGCACTATTAATTAGTTCAACTGGGTAACTATGCATTGGAATATTCCAAGGTTGAATTTGACATTCCTCACGGTTCTGTGGTAGAACCCCTTTTATTTTCCTTATACATGCTACCCTGGCCTTGGCTATGTCATCCTTAAGCACAGACATATTCCACTATTAAAAACCTACAACTGCAGCCCACATTTTAACCAACTCTAAAAGGCACGAGTACATCACTCCATTTTTATCTGCACCACACTGCCAGCCTGTAAAGTATCAGTCAGATCTTTTAAATATTCATGCAATATAATCAGCCCTCATAACACCCACATATCAGCAGTGCATCACTGGCTGATGGTGTTAAAACTTGTTTTTTTCTGTCAGGTTTCCTCTCTGCGTCACTCAACAATGGAGTTCTATTTCAGAACCGCGTGTCATACCCTAGAGAGAATCCCTCTCATTCAAACTCTTTCATCATAAACATCCGTCTTTCCTCAAGATTCCAAAAAGGTCAGAGCAATTTCACTTCGCCCCCACATTACTCATGTCTGGGCTAGTCCTGCCAACCGTTGTGCAAACAAGCTAATGTACAGGCAAGAACTTCCCTGCATTCCCTTGTGGAATACTGGGGATTGAGAGAAAAAAATGTTGGCTGTAGTTCATGTGCTACAGACATGTTTTAGATTGTGTTTGGTATTTTAATTTTAATTTTATTTGGATCCCCGTAAGCTGTTGCAAAAGCAGCAGCTACTCTTCCTGGGGTCTACACAAAACATGAAACATGACATAATACAGAACATTAATAGACAAGAACAGCTCAAGGACAGAACTACATATAATAAAAAAAATTAAAAAACACAACTACTGACCCCATAACTACTGACCACAACCACACAACTTCTGACCACAACCACACAACTATTGACCACACAACCAGTGACCACACAACTACTGACCACAATTACTGACCACAACCACACAACTACACTACCGTTCAAAAGTTTGGGGTCACTTAGAAATGTCCTTGTTTTTGAAAGAAAAGCAAGTTTTTTGTCCATTCAAATAACATCAAATTGATCGGAAATACAGTGTAGACATTGTTGATGTTGTAAATGACTATTGTAGCTGGAAACGGCTGATGTTTAATGGAATATCTACATATGCGTACGGAGGCCCATTATCAGCAACCATCACTCCTGTGTTCCAATGGCACATTGTGTTAGCTAATTCAAGTTTATCCATTTAAAAGGCTAATTGATCATTAGAAAACCCGTTTGCAATTATGTTAGCACAGCTAAAAACTGTTGTCCTGATTAAAGAAGCAATAAAACTGGCCTTCTTTAGACTAGTTGAGTATCTGGGGCATCAGCATTTGTGGGTTCGATTAAAGGTTCAAAATGGAACTTTCTTCTGAAACTCATCAGTCTATTCTTGTTCTGAGAAATGAAGGGGGGACACCTCACACCCATTGTAAATCTTAAGGCAGCAGACGAATCCTTTGTCCTCTCAGTGTGGAGGATTGGAATGTTTGTGTGGGCCTATGGAGAATCTACCTCAGAACAGTAACATGCACTAAATGGACTTTGAGACAATATATTTCATTAGCCAAAATGGTGGTAATAACAATAGATGTAATATGAACATTTTTGTCATTTTTGTTATGTTATTAAATGTTAAATGACCATGTTAAAATGAAAACATTGTAACTTGAAGAGTTTTCATAAAATGTACCTGATGTTTGCATACCGTGCATTGTGTGGAAAATGTCCATATCAAAGAGAATGTTTTTGTAAAAGTGAACTGTGAAATTGAGTTGTCTAATGAGATCAAAGTACATTGTGATACAGTGCCTTGCGAAAGCATTCAGCCCCCTTGAACTTTGCAACCTTTTGCCACATTTCAGGCTTCAAACATAAAGATATAAAACTGTATATTTTTGTGAAGAATCAACAACAAGTGGGACACAATCATGAAGTGGAACGACATTTATTGGATATTTCAAACTTTTTTAACAAATCAAAAACTGAAAAATTGGGCGTGCAAAATTATATTATAAAATTATATTCTGACCCATAAGAGCGACAGTTCGGGGCAAGGTGTTAGGGCTAAACTAAGCAAAGTTAATAAATGTATCCAAGTGTGCTTTTCTCTCGTGCAATCTCTCTTTCTAAATTCCCATTTTGTGTAACAGGTATCATATTGTGTTGGCCCACTAGGGACCTGTTTCATTGTACTAAGTTCTAATCAATAGCCTAGACTGTGTGTTTGTGTATGTGTATCTTATATTATAATTTAGCTTGTTAGTAAATAAGTAACCAACTCAAATGGTGTGGTATGGAATGATTTACTCATGGAATGGTAACTCATTAAAACAAACTTTACCCATGGTGCCCCAGGCTACTGAGTTAATTTAATCACGTAATTATAAACATAGTTCATTATTTGATTAACAGCAGTCGTCACATTAATGATACCAACATTAGGTAAATAGGAAGCTTGTGTAGTAGAGCTTTGTACCAACATTACGACAGTGGTCAAGACTAAATATATGTTGTTTTCTAATTCTTCTTTTTTTAGAAATAGGTCTTGCCTCTCCCTGAACAGCAGGAAGCAGATTGTAGTCAACTTTCCTGCCAGTTCTTGACTATGGTGACACAATTTACCAGAATGCAGCAGCCACTACTCTTAAACCTTTGGGTGCCGTCTACCATAGCGCCCTTCGCTTTATCACAGGTGACAGTTTTAATACTCGTTACTGCATCCTGTATCAAAAGGTTGGTTAGTCCTCATTAAAGTCCTGTAGATCACGTCACTATTCCCTTTTTGTTTACAAAGCTCTACTACACAAGCTTCATATTTACCTATCTTCCTTGTTGAAGTATAAAAATAGGGTTGGTTAACTCTTGAGGTTCCTCAGGTCCCCAACGAATTAGGTAAATCCGTATGTAGTTTTAATGCCCCTCACTGCTGGAACAATTTGCAGGACTCATTACAATTAGATGTTCTGGTGCCACTCTGGCAGTTAAGGGTGTTAATTGAGGACCTAGTAGCTGTGGACTGTAAATGTTTTTCATAAATAATGTTGTTTTGTTTTATATTGTATTGTTGTGATCGGGACACCCTTTGGAATAAGACCATGCTCTCAATGTTGTTGTCCCCTGAATACATAAAGAATAATAAAAAAGAGCAACAATAAGACCCTGCCCGGCCGCTGAGGTTCAGAGGAATAGGAGGACGTCAAAGGGCGGTTAATGTAGTGGAGGTGAAACAATAGCGTGTTGGCTAGAGTACATCAGTGATATCACCTTCCCTGAGATCTTAAGCCAACTGTCGTACACGGCATTGAGTTGCATTGCAGTGTTATTGCAGAAAGTTGTTGGTCTAGCTTTCTCTATAGACTAATAGTCACAAGGTGCTGCTGACATTCTTAACGGTCCATATATCAAACCGTTGACGTTGTCTGTAGCGACCTAGTGTGCTGTACACCAGAGGGGAACACCCTTTTCCATGCTGGAGTAGAGACACAGGCAGACATTATAGATACAGGCAGACATACATGCCCACCAGCGTGTCTTCACCCACGCAACCCTATTATAGCCACACTGGGTTATTTTTAATAACAAGGCTCTTCATTTGCCTTTCGCGTTAATTGTTTAACACTGGGAAAGGTATGATGGTCAGATGTGAGCCATCTGTCACTTCATTTGGACAACTGTGGCTAAGTTAATTAAACAGTATTTTTCCATCACTCTACGACCATTATTAACAATCACCTCTGACGTTGTCCACTTCAACTGTTCCTTAGGGTGTAGTTAAGATTCACGTTTGGAACGGCAAGTGCTGTTTGAATTTCCATTGTACAAGTGATGTCATTAGTTCAAATTCCCTTTTGACATACAGAGTTATTATTAAAGTGAAATATACAGATAGATACAGTGGGGAGAAATACTATTTGATACACTGACGATTTTGCAGGTTTTCCCACAAAATCCAGAAAATCACATTGTATGATTTTTAAGTAATTCATTTGCATTTTATTGCATGACATAAGTATTTGATCAACTACCAACCAGTAAGAATTCCAGCTCTCACAGACCTGTTATTTTTTCTTTAAGAAGCCCTCCTATTCTCCACTCGTTACCTGTATTAACTGCACCTGTTTGAACTCGTTACCTGTATAAAATACACCTGTCCACACACTCAATCAAACAGACTCCAACCTTTCCACAATGGCCAAGACCAGAGAGCTGTGTAAGGACATCAGGGATACAATTGTAGACCTGCACAAGGCTGGGATGGGCTACAGGACAATAGGCAAGCAGCTTGGTGAGAAGGCAACAACTGTTGGCGCAATTATTAGAAAATGGAAGAAGGTCAAGATGATGGTCAATCACCCTCGGTCTGGGGCTCCATGCAAGATCTCACCTTGTGGGGCATCAATGATAATGAAGAAGGTGAGGGATCAGCCCAGAACTACACGACAGGACCTGGTCAATGACCTGAAGAGAGCTGGGACCACAGTCTCAAAGAAAACCATTAGTAACACACTACGCCGTCATGGATTAAAATTCTGCAGCGCACGCAAGGTCCTCCTGCTCAAGCCAGCGCATGTCCAGGCCCGTCTGAAGTTTGCCAATGACCATCTGGATGATCCAGAGGAGGAATGGGAGAAGGTCTTGTGGTCTGATGAGACAAAAATATAGCTTTTTGGTCTAAACTCCACTCACTGTGTTTGGAGAAAGAAGAAGGATGAGTACAACCCCAAGAACACCATCCCAACCGTGAAGCATGGAGGTGGAAACATCATTCTTTGGGGATGCTTTTCTGCAAAGGGGACAGGATGACTGCACCGTATTGAGGGGAGGATGGATGGGGCCATGTATTGCGAGATCTTGGCCAACAACCTCCTTCCCTCAGTAAGAGCATTGAAGATGGGTCGTGGCTGGGTCTTCCAGCATGACAACGACTCGAAACACAAAGCCAGGGCAACTAAGGAGTGGCTCCGTAAGAAGCACCTCAAGATCCTGGAGTGGCCTAGCCAGTCTCCAGACCTGATCCCAATAGAAAATCTTTGGAGGGAGCTGAAAGTCCGTATTGCCCAGCGACAGCCCGAAACCTGAAGGATCTGGAGAAGGTCTATATGGAGGAGTGGGCCAAAATCCCTGTGGCAGTGTTTAAAAAAAAGCACCTTTATTTAACTAGGTAGGCTAGCTGAGAACAAGTTTGAGAACAAATTTGCAACTGCGACCTGGCCAAAATAAAGCATAGCAATTCGACACATACAACAACACAGAGTTACACACGGAATAAACTAAACATAATCAATAAAACAGTAGAACAAAATAAAACAAAAAGTCTATATACAGTGAGTGAAAATGAGGTAAGATAAGGGAGTTAAAGGCAATAAATAGGCCATGGTGGCAAAGTAATTACAATATAGCAATTAAACACTGGAATGGTAGATGTGCAGAAGATGAATGTGTAAGTAGAGATACTGGGGTGCAAAGGAGCAAGATAAATAAATACTGTATGGGGATGAGGTAGGTAGATAGATGGGCTATGTACAGGTGCAGTGATATGTGAGCTGCTCTGATAGCTGGTGCTTAAAGCTAGTGAGGGAGATATGAGTCTCCAGCTTCAGGGATTTTTGCAGTTCGTTCCAGTCATTGGCATAACATAGTAAACATAAATCCGGGACACTCCAATTAGTATGTGTTATGTTTGGTAAGCTATGCATTCATTTGTGGATGTCCATCATCCATTTCATATGATATGTTATGAATTACATTTCATACATTACGTTATGAACTTGCAAAGCATATGATATGTTACGAATTCCAATTTAACGTTAGTTAGATTAAGTTTAGGCTTAGGAGATAGGTTAAGGGTTAAGGTTAGATTTGGGGAAAGGTTTAGCTAACATGTTAAGTAGTTGCAAAGTAACTAAAAAGTAGTAAGCAGTTGTTAATTAGATAAAATGATAAGGTTGTCCGTGATGAGATTCGAACACTCAACTGTTATATTCAATGGGTATATATCACTAATTTAAAAGTCCAAAAATGGATGTAGCAATAGCTTATCATGAAGGGGAGACCAGAGGGGTATACTACAAAGCAGGATAAAGGAGTTTGCCAGCTAATTTGACTAAATATTCTGATATAACTTTAAAGATAAGCTTGATGGGCATAGTCTAATTGTTTCAACAAACAAAAACACATACCGAAGTTTAGCTGTTTTAATTAACCAGAACATCTATAGTTATTTGTGGTTGCTTATCAAAGTTAGCTGGCTAACTTGTTGATCATGCTTTCTAATATACCCCTCAGTAGTTAGGTAAACCATGTGGAGTGATTAATTATGTTTAAGATCAGAGGGGAACGAGTCATCCATTTAACTGCAGAGTAGAAACATCTTTCCATTACACACATCCACTGACTAAGAAATGGAAAACTTCCAGGGATGATGACACAACCTTTTCAGGCCAGGATTCACACTTAGGAACCCACGCACAGGAAGAGTTCAATTGTCATCTATCCAACTTTCACTGCTTTGCCTCAGGTTTCTCTTTCATTCAAGGAAGAATCCCAAAGTAGAAATTTGTTATTTACAGAAATTAAATACTTTATTCACAGAAAGGTCAATATAAAGTGTTCACTTGGTAACATATTTAAAGGGATAATTCACCCAAATTACAAAAATACATTCTGCTTCCAGGCAGAATAACATACAGTAAAGGGAGTTTAATACCTTTCCCTAGGGCTACGGCCACACAAAGATCTTGTGTTAGAAAATTGCTAATTGAGCCAATGGGTTTGTATGGGAGTAATCCATTGACAGGTGATGGACAAGAGATGTGTATGCAACTCGTCTGAAAATAATTTACTTGAGTTTTTGAGGGACACAAAAATAAAAACGTCATATGTCTGTAGCGGCTGTAGCCCAAGGGTCAAATCCTACATTGACTCTTGCACAAAACTCATGCGTTAAAGAATTAGGCAACATTTTGAGTTAGGAATTGATAAAATCATAATAAGTTATTTCATTTAACAACAATTATTGATTAATCTTGATCAAGAAAGGAAATGTGTAGCAAACAGTAGATACTATGAAATGAACATATGAATACATTTATTTAACACGGCATGTCAGCTTAGCAAATTCTTATTTACAATGACGGCCTGGGAACAGTGGGTTTAACTGCCTGTTCAGGGGCAGAACAACAGATTTTTACCTTGACAGCTTGGGGATTTGATCTAGCAACCTTTCCGTTACTAGTCCAATGCCCTACCACTAGGCTACCTGCCACCCTGAAATAAGGTCAGCTTTATCAGAAGGAAAGCCTTAACTAATACCTGCATGTTACAGGAGCATTGTATCCACAAGGATTTTAAAATGTGCCTTGAAACATGCACTGGTCCTACTAAAAGTAAGCATGGAAATAAATCATATAAATCCACACAGACTGCATATTTTTGGAATAGACATGTTCTCCTTGTCTAGAGGAGAAAAGCACCAATATACATGGTAGTCTCTCTTGAACAGTCAATCAGTTCATAATTGTCTTCATTAATGGACACCCTCAGGAGGTCCCCTTCCTCCAGAGCAACCACCTGTCCCGTGTACACAGTCCTCGCTCCTCTCCTATTATCTGGTATGCTATCCTTGACTTCCATGATAGAGCAATTGTCTGGATATCTATTGGAGAATTTCAGGACTTTCAGGCTAAGAAAATGGATCTCGCCAGATACCTTGTCTTTATGCGGCATTCGAAAGTTGACCCCTACATAGACAAAGTATCGGCCTCCCTGAGGGACAACCAGAGCATTTTTCTTCTCATCATAGGTGAAATTTTGCATGTGCACCAAGCCAGTTTCCTGGTGTTCCCATTTGATGTAATCTTCAGGCACGGAGTTGCACCTTGATGATGCTGGAGGTAGGAGAAGATGGAGAGGACCAGAGGAAATATATAAACAATCGTGATTCTGGAAATATATCCACTTGATATTCAACACACAAAAAGCCAACATTCCTGACTGATGCCCTTGCACAATATTACCACAGCTCAATGTGCACACTATAGCCTAATTGCAAACTAAACAGTAAGTTTGATTAGGCATGTGAATAACACCATACCCATACACTAGGGATTTCTCAGTGATATCCAAAAAGCATGTGGTTCCTAAAAGAGAATCATAAAGGCACATCTAGGCTACATGAGATAATACAATTGTATAACAAGAAGAATTGGTATAAATCAGCAAACTTTTTTTTACAAAGTTGCAAACCCACACATCCGGTCCATTCACATGCATGCATATATATATATATATATATATATATATATATATATAAACACGCTTTACTAAGACATACTTGTCAGGTGAGCGTTTGGCTTCAGGTTCTGTCCTTGACGATCTGGTAGGAAAAAGAAAACAACGATCAGCGCATGCTTGCTTTACGCTGCTGATATACGCGCCTCTCGAGGCTTAAATCATAAAATCAAAGTAATGTACTATGGAAGACATATCATACGAAATAGTTACATACCTATAGCTTGCTGTCGTGAGTATTCTGCATGGTTGAATGAATCCTACAAACACAAGTTAATTATTAACGGTCACCCACAGTAATGAAAGTTAAAGCTCCATTAAAATCCAATGCTAAAGCTCTCCGGCATCTCTGTGCCCCGTTAAAAACATATGGATGTCGCATTGCTTACCTTCTCATTACAGTCTCTATTCACACGCTGCGTAAAGACAAATACAGCTGCACAACCCAGAACCAAGAATAACGTGACAAGACGCAAGCGACTCTCCTGTCGCTTCATTTCTTGACAGTGTTTGAGCAAAAGCACAACAGACTCTTGCTGCGCCATTGAAATCAACGTATCGTGAGGAATCTCGCTGTTCCTTGCGCACCTATCCATATCAAACCACCACTACGAAGTCTAAAGAAACGTTTTATCTTCTTATTGAAATACATCCGATTTTATAGTTCTGCTACCGCCTACGCGACTCGGCTGTCAGTGCCTTTCCCTGCACATGTGCCCCGGGAAAATCCCCAAAGTCGTGCACTAACAGACTACCTACCCCTCATGCTGCTATAAATTACCACTCTCAAATTAATTGACAGAGCTGTGGGTGTAAAGGTAGTTTATCATGCACAAATTAAGGCAGTTCAAAGTGGACAAAATATTAATTACGCTCTTTTATCTTCTATTAATGGAGAGTTTCCTGATAAAAAAATATCTGTATGCCTATGGATGCGTAGCTAGCTATGTAGCCGATCTGTCTATGGATCCTAAGCGTTTCATATACATATTAGTTCAGAGCCTAGCTATGAACCTCAGCTATCATAACCAGTTGTATCAACTTCAAAACAGTCTGAATGACATTAATGAAGTCTATTGATTGAGTCGAATGTAATATAACTTTGTGCCAAGGATGCAAGTCCTATATACACAGAGGTGTAGACTCGAGTCACAAATATGATGACTTGCAACTCAACTTTGACTTTAGCATCAATAACTCGTGACTTAACTTGGACTTGAGCCTTTTGACTCGAACTGACTTGATACCCTCCCCAAGCCCAGATATAAAAATTGATGCTATTAAAAAAAGGGTGAATTCAGATGGAGCCCTTGGAAAGATGATACCCAAAATGATTAATTTCGGATATAAAGACTACTCTGTATCAACAAAATACCGGATTGCAACTTGCAAAACATGCGCAAAGAAAATTACAGACGGAGGCGCAACAACTTCCAACTTTGGTCGACATTTGAAGCTGCACAAAGAACGGTAAGTCACGACTAATACAGCCGACAGCTATATAATGTATATCTTTCCTAGTGTAGCATGTAGGCTAAAGTAACGTTCCACACCGTCAGTCAGTGCGAGAACGTGAACATTGCACCCAAGATTAAGCCACAACTGGCTAGGCAGTTGATAAATCCTGCCTGATGTTACTGCTGTTCCTATAACCATTGACATACGTTGGCCTCCTGTAACCACACACAGAGGGGGTGTGTGTGTTAAGGTTTGGCGATTGTGTCTGGGTTGGCGCCCCACTAGGTTTCTTCCTAGGTTTTGGCCTTTCTAGGTTTCCCCCGAGGTTTCTTCCTAGGTTTTGGCCTTTCTAGGGAGTTTTTCCTAGCCACCGTGCTTCTACATCTGCATTGCTTGCTGTTTGGGGTTTTAGGCTGCGTTTCTGTACAGCACTTTGAGATTATCAGCTGATGTACGAAGGGCTATATAAATACATTTGATTTGATTTGTGTACAAGCCCACATCACCCGATTGCGCCTCTTAGCGATCCTCAATAGTCAATCACTATGGGGGTCTTTCTCATGGCTACACATGTATTTCCATGGAAATATAACGTTTATTTGGAAAGTAATATAAATGTAATATACAATTACTCTTGTTAAAAATATGAAATGGTATTACATTTGGTGAAGAGCACATTATGACTTGTTTAGGACTCAAAACTCCAAGTTTAGGATTTGAGACTTGTCGGTCTTGACTTGACTCGGACTTGCCTGTCTTGATTTGGGGCTTCACTTGATTTGGGGCTTGATTTGGGACTCGGTGTGCGAACACTTGAGACTTACTTGTGACTTGTAAAACAATGACTTGGTCCCACCTCTGTATATATATGTATGGGATCCCCACATTGTAGCCTGTACATTTAATATATTCACTGATCATGTATTCTACCTTCACCAATAAAGGTGCAGTTCAGTTATGAATGTCTTTGAGATTATTTTTCAGTCATATCCAATAACAGGAGTATCAAATTCCAGTCTTTGAATGATGCTGTGTCTGCATGTATGTATTGGAATTATGCACTTCAATAGTGTTTACCAATCTTGTTCCTGGGACATCAATGGTTACACACTGTAACTATGAAATTGACTAGAAACATGATATAACTAGTTAATGGCTTATTTGTCATTCATATATACAGAAATATAATTTAAAAAAACAGTACACTACACTTCCTATGCATCATGTAAATATTCTAAAACCAGTTAATCTCAATATCTAATTTCTTTAATCTGCAATGATCTGATAAACACAGAATTAGTGTAGTATTTAATCAAATGAGACTTAATTTCAACCAGTAGAGAATGTGAAACGCTTTATTTAAAGAAGTTAATTATCCAAGTGTATAAATACATAATACATACATTATAAATATTATAATTGTAATACAATATTATAAATACAAGTTCAATTTGTACATCAATGCACATCTGGTGTGCATTATAAAAACAGAGGAAGAAAGAGGTGGTGGTGAGGGAGGAGTAAAAGACAGAAAGGGAAAAAGGTAAGAACAGGGGAGCAGGGAAGACAGAATATAATTAATGAATCACAGTGCTATATTAATATTCTCTGTTCATCACAAGTATATAATACTGTCTCTAGTGGTGTCTCCTAACCAGCCTTGGGCTCCCAGTCGGCCCGAAGGTTATCTTAACCTCTCTTGGGTAGGGTGCAGTATTTTCAAGTCCGGATGAAAAGTGTGCCCAAAGTAAACTGCCTGTTACTCAGGACCAGAAGCTAGAATATGCATATAATTGCTAGCATTGGATAGAAAACACTCTAAAGTTTCCAAAACTGTTAAAATAATGTCTGTGAGTTTAACAGAAAACCCGAGGAGAATCCATCCGGAATGTTTTTTTTTGAGCTCAGCACTCATTGAAATGGCTGTGTATGGGAAAATCAATGGAATTACCTCCCAGATTGCAGTTCCTTCCACTAGATGTCAACAGTCTTTAGAAAGAGTTTCATGCTGGTTTTGGAAAAATGAGCCAGAAATTGTAGTTTTTCTAGGTGGCTCTCATTTTGGCTGTAGTGTTTCCAAGTGCGTGGAAGAGAGCGCGTTCTTCTGTATTTTTTCTACAGGTAAGGACAATAACGATTCTCCGTCTTAATTTTTTTTCATTTATGTACGTATTAGGGTACCTAAGGTTTGATTATGAACATTGTTTGACTTGTTTGGAAAAGTTTATTAGTAACGTTTGTGGATGAATTTGTATGCATTTTGATGGAGGGAAACTAGGTGGATTATTGACTGAAGCACGCCAGCTAAACTGAGTTTTTATGTATATAAAGAAGGAAATTATTGAACAAAATGACAATTTGTGATTTATCTGGGACCTTTTGGAGTGCCAACAGAAGAAGATCATCAAAGGTGAGGCATTTATAATAATGCTATTTCTTTCGTGGCGCACCTGCCTGGCTGAAATATGTTTTTCATGCTTTTGTAAGAGGGGCGCTGTCCTCAGATAATCGCATGGTGTGCTTTTGCTGTAAAGCCTTTCTGAAATCTGACAGTGGCTGGATTAACAAGAAGTTAAGCTTTATGTTGATATATTACACTTGTGATATTATGAAAATATTTATAATTCTGTAGTTTGAATTTCACGCTCTGCAATTTCACTGGATGTTGGCCAGGTGGGACGCTACCGTCCCACCTGCCCATAAGAAGTTTTAAGAGCGGGTGAGGTGGCGATGATGGAACTGGGGGTTGGCATCCTCTCTCACATCAAAACATACCTGCAGACAAGAGACAGATGGAGAGAGAGAGAGAGAGAGAGATCATGTTTAAGCCTTGTGCTTTTTAAAATTCTAACACTGTCAGTCATAATCATCAGGAAGTGAAATGCAAATCTGACCTTGGATCATTAACTCTGGGACAACTACATCAATCTGTATTTAAATATAAAGCATCTCTTTAATAATACTTGACCCAACCAAGTGACCTTTCACCTCTGATTATGCTGTTCCCTCTATGTAGCCAGTTCAGATGTGGGAGGGGTTCACCAACACAGCTGATATCACCTAGCAGATTTAGGGAAAAGGAAAGAGAGGGATGAATTGGAGGAAGACTTTTTGAGAAAATAATGTAGTTAAAGATACCATGTTCAACAGGAATCTGTGTGTGGCCTCACTTGGTGTCCACACTAAGTGGCTGTACTTTATATTGAAAAACATGCACAGACACACGAGGACAAAAAATATATCATGGTTATAGAAATAATGAAGTGTCTTACTATTCTCCATGATTGGCTGTCTTGCCTATTCTTTGAAGGTGGAAGGAGCCACAGTTATAAACTCAGCAAAAAAAGAAACGTCCTCTCACTGTCAACTGCGTTTATTTTCAGCAAACTTAACATGTGTAAATATTTGTATGAAGATGACAAGATTCAACAACTGAGACATAAACTAAACAAGTTCCACAGACATGTGACTAACAAAAATGGAATAATGTGTCCCTGAACAAAGGGGGGGATCAAAATCAAAAGTAACAGTCAGTATCTGGTGTGGCCACCAGCTGCATTAAGTACTGCAGTGCATCTCCTCATAGACTGCACCAGATTTGCAAGTTCTTGCTGTGAGATGTTACCCCCCTCTTCCATCTGCAAGTTCCCGGACATTTCTGGGGGAATGATCCTAGCCCTCACCCTCCAATCCAACAGGTCCCAGACGTGCTCAATGGGTTTGAGATCCGGGCTCTTCGCTGGCCATGGCAGAACACTGACATTCTGTCACGTTCGTCGTATGAAGGAGACCAAGGCGCAGCGTGGTATGCGTACATTCTCTTTATTAAAAGAATGTACACCTAACAAAATAACAAACGAAATGTGAAGCTATACAATATAGTGCTGACAGGCAAACACACATAGACAGGATCCCACACCAGAAAGTGGGAAAAAGGCCTGCCTAAATTTGATCCCCAATCAGAGACAACAATAAACAGCTGTCTCTGATTGGGAACCATATCAGGCCAACATAGATTTAAAAAAAAAAAACTAGACCTGCAAAACCCCTAGACATACAAAAACCCTAGACATACAAAAAACCCTAGAGTACCTACCCTAGTCACACCCTGACCTAACCAAAATATATAGAATACAGAGATATTTAAAGTCATGGCGTGAGACATTCTTGTCTTGCAGGAAATCAGAACAAGCAGTAGTGCAGTATACAGAACGAGCAGTATTGCTTGTGGCATTGTCATGTTGGAGGGTCATGTCAGGATGAGCCTGCAGGAAGGGTACCACATGAGGGAGGAGAATGTCTTCCTTCTAACGCAGTGTTGATTGCTGCCCGCATCAGGCGCTAAAAATAGAACTTGGTTCTATTTGTGACGCGCTGCAAGTCCCTCCTCCCCCGTCGGTTTTTAGCAGCATATACCCACGTGCCATCTCCTCATTGGTTTTTAGAGGCATATACCCATGTGGGTGATTGAAAGATTAACTTAGTTCTACACTCCAGTCCAATTGATGGTGGTAATGCACCTTAAAGTTGGTTGCCAACCGCCATATAAAGTACATAGAATAAGAAGAAGAAGCCTGAAGGGGGAGAGATTACTAGAAAAACTTGGGTAACCCTTTTATCCGTGGATTAATTGTCGAGGACCTTGTGCATTTCAGGTAAAACATCAAACCAAAGTTTATATCCCAGGACAAATTAGCTATCAACAGCAAGCAATGTTTAATAATATAATAATAATAATATATGCCATTTAGCAGACGCTTTTATCCAAAGCGACTTACAGTCATGTGTGCATACATTCTACGTATGGGTGGTCCCGGGAATCGAACCCACTACCCTGGCGTTACAAGCGCCATGCTCTACCAACTGAGCTACCACCTGTCCCCAAATTAATATAGTTGGTTCAGAGTTTGTTTTGATATTTCAACCTGCGTGTCCTGATCACATCTGGTGTGGATGGACAAAATCAACATGCGGACGTATGCATGTTACATGCTGACCACACCGCTGGCAAGCGTTGCAAAATAAATGTAGACATGCATGTTATTCAATAATTTCTTCCAAACAGTTTTTTAAATTTTTATAAACAAAAACTTTATTGGGAAAGTATAAACAAAAAACAATGGAGTAGGGTAGGTTTGGTAGAAGAGTAGAGAGTCTCTTGACCAAGACAACAGTATCACTGTCTCTTTGCAGCCTCTCATTGGCATGGATGGCACAGCCCGGATCAGACTTTGAACATGAGATCTTTGGTCCCGTGTTGTGTCCAGAAGGGTCACAGCCATGGTGTTGTAGGGGGAGGCAGTCTACTTGGATCTCTGCGTCATCTTTCGCCTCTTGCGCTTCAGCCTTCAATTTCTTCCAAACTGCTCGCGCGTCAACAAGCTGCGTAGCCAGGTTTTGAGCGCCATTCTCGTCTTTGTGTGTCAAATAAGCTTGCAGACTAATCAGGACATAAATATGACTGCACATCACATAATTTAACACGTTCATTAGTAGTTATTTCACATCGTTTACACTATCACTCGTATTTCATATGCCACAGCGATTCACCGATACCTATGCCATGATGCTGGTAAAGTTGTCTCGCACACCTGCCTGCTGTCACACTTGCGCGCAGACACACATCCCCAAGCTTTGGGACAGTGCTGGTCATACAAAAAAGCAAGCTAGCTGATGGATGCAAACAATGTTCTTCCCCAAAAATATAGCAAAAGATATAATCTAAAATCCCCTCATTTATAAAACAGTTATTTGATAAATGATGGTCAGACCCACCTAAGTGAAGCTAGACACAATAAGGATTAGCCACAATAGTGGAATTTGCAGTTCGACTTCAAAATAAAAGCCTCTCATTGAAAGTTATGCAAATTTATACAAAAAGTGCTATAATAGAATAGATCATGCTAAACGGAATGTTATATAGATGTAACAAAGTATAATAATTTGTTCATTTGACAAAAATCTGTTGAAATCACACTGTGGATGTATTAGACTTTAGAATTGCATTGGAGACCAACGGTACATATTTCACTGTGCAGTCTTACCTATGGATTGTGGATCAATGACGCAGGCATCAGTCTACTCAGTGACACCCACAGAACATTAGCTTTTTAGCTCTTATTGCGGGACTCTGAAACCACTGTGAAATGAGCCACATTTATTGTACCAGTCAACCTACAATGTGCATTGAACACTATTCCAGAGGAAAAACAATACAATGTGTATGTTTTGGAGTCTGATAACTCTGAGGGGGACTTTGGGGAAAAAGCACTTGGGTACTGAGTAGACTGATACCCCATTTCATTGATCTCCAACCCTAAGGTAAGGCGGTACAGTGCAATATGAATGTCAATATGCACAATAGGCTGACTGGGGAAGTGATTTCCCATAAAGTGCTGAAATAAGAGCTAAAACGGTAATATTTGCATAAACTCTTCACAATTGTGTTCTGTGGGTGTCACCGAATAGACTGATACCCCATTTAATTTCTCCACAATAAATATGGCATGATTCCACCACTTGTAACCATTTGTGTCACTTTTTTTTTTTATTTTCAGGGAAAATTCCACTACTAGAATATTGTTTCTCATGGTCTGAGAGTCCATTAGGTGCCTTTTCGCAAACTCCAAACAAGCTGACATGTGCCTTTTACTGAGGAGTGGCTTCCGTCTGGCCACTGTCCCATAAAGGTCTGATTGGTGGAGTGCTGCAGAGATGGTTGTCCTTCTGGAAGGTCCTCCCATCTCCGCAGAGGAACTCTGGAGCTCTGTCAATGTGACCATTGGGTTCTTGGTCACCTCCCTGACCAAGGCCCTTCTCCCCTAATTGCTCAGTTTGGCTGGACAGCCAGCTCTAGGAAGAGTCTTGGTGGTTCCAAACTTCTTCTATGTAAGAATGATGAAGACCACCATGTTCTTGGGGACCTTCGATGCTACATACATTTTTTGGTACCCTTCCCCAGATCTCTGCCTCACAATCCTGTCTCGGACCTCTACAAGCAATTCCTTCGATCTCATGGCTTGTTACATTTTATTTTTTTATTGAATATATAAAATATACAATCTACTTGCAGTGAAGCCGCTCAACATCTACGCTCAACATCTACATCACATTAGTCATGTAACAGACTCCCATCCAGAGCGACACACAGAAGCAACCAGGGTCAACACCCAGCTCAAGGGCATGTCGACAATCTCCCACAAAGTCAAAAACAGGGACCCCCCCGAACCAGCGACCCATCAGTCACCGGCCCAAGCTCCCAACCGCCGGGCCACCAGCCCTCCAAGTCCAACCCCCCCCCCCCCAAGGCTGTAATGTAACAAAGTGGATAAAGGGGGGTCCATGTTGTTTTCTCTTTGAAAATAATGTGTGTGAAACATTGTTGCATTTAAAGTAGGGATGCACGATATAAATTGGTGAACATATCGGAATCGGACAATATTAGCCAAAAATGCAAACATCGGTATCGGCCGATGTCTAGTTTAACGCCGATGTGGAAAACCAATGTCAAAGCTGACGTGCATACCTACATAACGTAGGTACAGTGGGGCAAAAAAATATTTAGTCAGCCACCAATTGTGCAAGTTCTCCCACTTAAAAAGATGAGAGAGGTCTGTAATTTTCATCATAGGTACACTTCAACTATGACAGACAAAATTAGAAAAAAAAATCCAGAAAATCACATTGTAGGATTTTTTATGAATTTATTTGCAAATTATGTTGGAAAATAAGTATTTGGTCACCTACAAACAAGCAAGATTTCTGGCTCTCACAGTAACTTCTTCTTTAAGAGGCTCCTCTATCCTCCACTCGTTACCTGTATTAATGGCACCTGTTTGAACTTGTTTTCAGTATAAAAGACACCTGTCCACAACCTCAAACAGTCACACTCCAAACTCCACTATGGCCAAGACCAAAGAGCTGTCAAAGGACACCAGAAACAAAATTGTAGACCTGCACCAGGCTGGGAAGACTGAATCCGAAATAGGTAAGCAGCTTGGTTTGAAGAAATCAAATGTGGGAGCAATTATTAGGAAATGGAAGACATACAAAACCACTGATAATCTCCCTCAATCTGGGGCTCCACGCAAGATCTCACCCCGTGGGGTCAAAATGATCACAAGAACGGTGAGCAAAAATCCCAGAACCACATGGGGGGACCTAGTGAATGACCTGCAGAGAGCTGGGACCAAAGTAACAAAGCCTACCATCAGTAACACACTACGCCGCCAGGGACTCAAATCCTGCAGTGCCAGACGTGTCCCCCTGGTTAAGCCAGTACATGTCCAGGCCAGTCTGAAGTTTGCTAGAGAGCATTTGGATGATCCAGAAGAAAATTGGGAGAATGTCATATGGTCAGATGAAATCAAAATAAAACTTTTTGGTAAAAACTCAACTCGTCGTGTTTGGAGGACGAAGAATGCTGAGTTGCATCCAAAGAACACCATACCTACTGTGAAGCATGGGGATGGAAACATCATGCTTTGGGGCTGTTTTTCTGCAAAGGGACCAGGACGACTGATCCGTGTAAAGGAAAGAATGAATGTGGCCAGGTATCGTGAGATTTTGAGTGAAAACCTCCTCCCATCAGCAAGGGCATTGAAGATGAAACGTGGCTGGGTCTTTCAGCATGACAATGATCCCAAACACACCGCCCAGGTAACGAAGGAGTGGCTTCGGAAGAAGCATTTCAAGGTCCTGGAGTGGCCTAGCCAGTCTCCAGATCTCAACCCCATTGAAAATCTTTGGAGGGTGTTGAACGTCCGTGTTGCCCAGCAACAGCCCCAAAACATCACTGCTCTAGAGGAGATCTGCATGGAGGAATGGGCCAAAATACCAGCAACAGTGTGTGAAAACCTTGTGAAGACTTACAGAAAACGTTTGACCTCTGTCATTGCCAACAAAGGGTATATAACAAAGTATTGAGAAACATTTTTGTTATTGACCAAATACTTATTTTCCACCATAATTTGCAAATAAATTCATTAAAAATCCTACAATGTGATTTTCTGGAGAAAAAAAATCTCATTTTGTCTGTCATAGTTGAAGTGTACCTATGATGAAAATTACAGGCCTCTCTCATCTTTTTAAGTGGGAGAACATGCACAATTGGTGGCTGACTAAATACTTTTTTGCTCCACTGTACATACGTAATGACGCCACATAAAACTTTGTGCTATATGTGCAACTAGCCCACAATTTCTGCTGTGTGGATCAAGCAGTCAACAAGTCAAGCAGTAATTTAAAAGAGTAACAACATTTCAGCGAGTCAACTCAGAGGCGAAACCCATTAAAGCCAAGGTAATGGAATTCATTGCAAGCAAACACCGGTCACGAACAATGTGTTTACAATACCGAAGTTGGTAATAAAGCATCATTTGTTCGACTGCAACTTCTGGGGTAGTTAGCTTTAGCTTGGTACCTAGCTAACACCAATACAACCAGCCTGAAAACAATGACCAGTAGAAACTGCAGTCATTTTCCTTTTTCTTAGCAATGATTTAGGAATCTTTGTGAGTCAGTATTAGCTATTAGCCATTTGTTATTCGCCTATTGAAATTGCTCTTCAGTTCATGAAAATAAATAGCTAGCCAGCTACTTAAAAACTGTTGCCCAAAGCTAACGTTATAAGCAACCAGCTAGCTTCATCTGGCTAGTGAGGCTCGACCGGACCGGGTTATGTGTTGTGAAGCTAGCCACAATAAGAATTAGGAACAATAGTGGAATTTGTGGTTTGTCTTCAAAATAAAAGTATGTCACTGTCAGCTTAATGTCTCTCTCTAATGTCAATATGCCTTGTATACTATTGTTTAGGGTAGTTATCATTGTTTTATTTTACTGCAGAGCCTCTAGTCCCACTCAACTTGCCTCAGATAGCTCTTTTGTTCCAACTCCCACATATACGGTGACCTCACCTAGCATAACTTGTGCCTCCAGAGATGCAAGCTCTCTTATCATCACTCAATGCCTATGTTTACCTCCACTGTACCCACACCCTACCATACCCATCTGTAAATTATGCCCTGAATCTATCCTACCACGCCCAGAAATCTGATCCTTTTATTCTCTGTCCCCAATGCACTAGATGACCAGTTTTGATAGCCTTTAGCCGTACCCTCATCCTACTCCTCCTCTGTTCCTCAGGTGATGGAGAGGTTAACCCAGGCCCTGTGTGTCCCCAGGCGCTCTCATTTGTTGATGTCTGTAACCGTAAAAGCCTTGATTTCATGCATGTTAACATCAGAAGCCTCCACCCTAAGTTTGTTTTACTCACTGCTTTAGCACACTCCGCCAACCTTGATGTCCTTGCCATGTCTGAATCCTGGCTTAAGAAGGCAACCAAAAATTTGGAGATTTCCATCCCCAACTACATTTTCCGTCAAGATAGAACTGCCAAAGGGGGAGGAGTTGCAATCTACTGCAATTCTGTCATACTTTCCAGGTCTATGCCCAAACAGTTCGAGCTTCTAATTAAAAAAATTAATCTCTCCAGAAATAAGTCTCTCACTGTTGCCGCCTTTTATAGACCCCACTCAGCTCCCAGCTGTGCCCTGGACACCATATGTGAATTGATTGCCCCCCATCTATCTTCAGAGTTCGTTATGTTTGGTGACCTTAACTGGGGTATGCTTAACACCCCGGCCATCCTACAATCTAAGCTAGATGCCCTCAATCTCACACAAATGATCAAGGAACCCACCAGGTACAACCCTAAATCCGCAAACATGGGCACCCTCATAGATATTATCCTGACCAACTTGCCCTCCAAATACACCTCTGCTGTTTTCAATCAGGATCTCAGCGGTCACTGCCTCATTCCCTGCATCCGTTATGGGTCCGCAGTCAAATGACCAGCCCTCATCACTGTCAAACGCTCCCCGAAACACTTCTGCGAGCAGGCCTTTCTAATCGACCTGGCCCGGGTATCCTGGAAGGATATTGACCTCATCCTGTCTGTAGAGGATGCCTGGTTGTTCTTCAAAAATAATTTCCTCACCATCTTAAATAAGCATGCCCCTTTCAAAAAATGTAGAACTAAGAACAGATATAGCCCTTGGTTCACTCCAGACCTGTCTGACCAAAAAACAGCACAAAAACATCCTGTGGCGTACTGCACTAGCATGGAATAGTCCCCACGATATGCAACTTTTCAGGGAAGTCAGGAACCAATACACACAGTCAGTTAGGAAAGCAAAGGCTAGCTTTTTCAAACAGAAATTTGCATCCTGAAGCTCTCACTCCAAAAGGTTTTGAGACACTGTAAAGTACATGGAGAATAAGAGCACCTCCTCCCAGCTGCCCACTGCACTGAGGCTAGGAAACACTGTCACTACCGATAAATCCATGATAATCGAGAATTTCAATAAGCATTTCTACGACTGGCCATGCTTTCCTCCTGGCTACCCCAACCCTGGCCAACAGCTCCGCAACCCCTGCAGCTATTTTCCCAAGCCTCCCCAGCTTCTCCTTCACCCAAATCAGGATAGCAGATGTTCTGAAAGAGCTGCAAAACCTGGACATGTACAAATCAGCTGGGCAAGACAATCTGGACCCTCTCTTTCTAAAATTATCCGCCGCTATTTTTGCAACCCCTATTACTAGTCTGTTCAACCTCTCTTTCATATCGTCCGAGATTCCGAAAGAGTGGAAAGCTGCCGCGGTCATTCTCCTCTTCAAGGGGGGTGACACTCTAAACCCAAACTGTTACAAACCTATATCCTTCCTGCCCTGCCTTTCTAAAGTCTTCAAAAGCCATGTTAATAAACAGATCACTGACCATTTCGAATCCCACCATACCTTCTCCGCTGTTCAATTCGGTTTCCGAGCCGGTCATGGGTGTACCTCAGCCACGCTCAAGGTGCTAAACGATATCATATAACCACCATCGATAAAAGACAGTACTGTGCAGCTGTCTTCATTGACCTGGCCAAGGCTTTCGACTATGTCAATCACCGTATTCTTATCGGCAGACTCAACAGCCTTGGTTTCTCAAATGACTGCCTCGCCTGGTTCACCAACTACTTCTCAGATAGAGTTCAGTGTGTCAAATCGGAGGGCCTGTTGTCCGAACCTCTGGCAGTCTCTATGGGGGTACCACAGGGTTCAATTCTCGGGATGACTATTTTCTCTGTATATATCAATGATGTTGCTCTTGAGGTGGATCAATGAATCACCCGCAGCTACTCAGACGACACCATTCTGTATACATCTGGCCTTTCTTTGGACACTGTGTTAATAACAAACCTCCAATCAAGCTTCAATGCCATACAATACTCCTTCAGTGGCCTCCAACTGCTCTTAAACGCTAGTAAAACTAAATGCATGCTTTTCAACCAATCGCTGCCCGCACCCACCCACACCCGCATCACTACTCTGGATGGTTCTGACTTAGAATATGTGGACAACTACAAATACCTAGGTGTCTGGCGAGACTGTAAACTCTCCTTCCAGACTCATATTAAGCATCTCCAATCCAAAACTAAATCTAGAATCGGCTTCCTATTTCGCAACAAAGCCTCCTTCACTCACGCTGCCAAACATACCCTCGAAGAAACTGACAATCCTACCGATCCTCGACTTCGGCGATGTCATTTACAAGATAGCCTCCAACACTCGACTCAGCAAAAATCGCTGAAGTTGGAGACCTATCTCACTCACTAACTTTAAGCATCAGCTATCTGAGCAGCTTACCGATCGCTGCAGCTATACACAGCCAAACTGTAAATATTCCATCCAACTACCTACCTCATCCCCATATTGTTTTTATTTACTTTTTTTGCTCTTTTGTATACCAGTATTTCTTCTTGCACATCATCATCTGCACATCTATCACTCCCGTGTTAATTTGCTAAATTGTAATTACTTCGCTACGATGGCCTATTTATTGCCTTACGCCATTTGGACACACTGTATATAGATTTTTTTATTGTGCTATTGACTGTACTTTTGTTTATCCCACGTGTAACTCTGTGTTTACGTTTTTTGTCGCACTGCTTTGCTTTATCTTGGCCAGGTCGCAGTTGTAAATGAGAAATTGTTCTCAACTGACCTACCTGATTAAATAAAGGTGAAATAAATAAAAAACTAAAAGTGATGCAAATGAATACAAAGAGTTGAATTGTGCCATACTTTTATTTTGAAGGCTAACTGCAAAGTCCACTATTGTGGCTAATTCTTATTGTGGCTAGCTTCACATAGATGGGTCCGACCATTAATCAAATAAGAACTGTCTTATAAATTATTTTAGATGACACCTAGCTATATAGTTAGCTAGCTAACTATATAGCTACTGAAACAGATTGTCGTTTTGCTGTTTTTAGCTTTTTTTACTGATCAGCACTGTAGCTGCACGAGACAACTTTACCAGCATCATAGTATACATATCGATGAATAATTGTGACATATGAAATATGAGTGCTAGTGTAATCAATGTGTAGTAACTACGCAAAAAATGAATGAACGCATTAAATTATTATGTGACGTGTAGTCATATTCAGGTCCTGATTGGTTAACAAGCTTATTTGACACGTCAAATAGTGTTAAATAGCATATTTTTTGACACGCAAAGACCCAAACGGCGTTCCATAGCAAAGACCCAAACAGCGTTCCATAGCAAAGACCCAAACGGCGTTCCATAGCAAAGACCCAAACGGCGTTCCATAGCAAAGACCCAAACGGCGTTCCATAGCAAAGACCCAAACGGCGTTCCATAGCAAAGACCCAAACGGCGTTCCATAGCAAAGACCCAAACGGCGTTCCATAGCAAAGACCCAAACGGCGTTCCATAGCAAAGACCCAAACGGCGTTCCATAGCAAAGACCCAAACGGCGTTCCATAGCAAAGACCCAAACGGCGTTCCATAGTAAAGACCCAAACGGCGTTCCATAGCAAAGACCCAAACGGCGTTCCATAGCAAAGCCCCAAACGGCGTTCCATAGCAAAGACCCAAACGGCGTTCCATAGCAAAGACCCAAACGGCGTTCCATAGCAAAGCCCCAAACGGCATTCCATAGCAAAGCCCCAAACAGCGTTCCATAGAAATCCTGGTTGAGAATTAAACGAATGAAAAATGATCAACAAAACAGCACATCATGTAAGTGACAGAAATAGGTTTTGAATATGTTTTACTGGTAATGGGGACATATGTAAATGCCAACAAAATAACTTTTTGGTCAGTGTGGTGTTTGTGTGTGTGTAACCTTTATTTAATTTAAGAACAAATTCCTATTCACAATGACGGCCAACCCTGCCAAACCCGGACGACGCTGGGCCAATTGTGCGCCGCCTTATGGCACTCCCAATCACGGTCGGATGTGATACAGCCAGAATTCGAACCAGGGACTGTAGTAAATCCTCTTGCACCGAGATGCAGTGCCATAGAGCGCTGCGCCACTCGCTCGGGAGCCATCACACACACACACACACACACACACACACACACACACACACACACACACACACACACACACACACACACACACACACACACACACACACACACTCTTCGACTTCCGACTTAATAATAATAATAATATATGCCATTTAGCAGACGCTTTTATCCAAAGCGACTTACAGTCATGTGTGCATACATTCTACGTATTCTGCGCATCGCACCGACGATCATACCACGCTCAAAGTCACTTAGGTCACTCATTATGCCAATTTTAGCATTCGATCGAACAGTAACGGAATACCTCAATGCCTGTCTGCCTGCTTAAAATACCAAGCCCTGGCCACGTGACCCACTGTCTGTAGAAGTGATCCATTTTAGTGAACGGGGTAGTGTACCTAATAAACTGTCTGGTGAGTGTACACTTCGATTAATTTTTTAAACTGCTACCGGGTGAGTCTTCAGAGGAGTCTTGTGAGGTATGTGGGCATCTCAGAGCAAATCATGTATGTTTTCGTTCGAGTCTCATCTTTCCATAGAGGGGTCATAATAGGGATGTCTCATGGTTTGACTTCAACTGTATATTGTGTGGCGTACAGCAGGTCACCAGGGGGAGACTCGTGGAGGCCTGGTGACAGACGGAGTATACATCACCATGTGATGGCTCCATCTGCTGGACATCCCAGCACTAATTGGGGCTGATTGGGGAGTTTGTGAGTAATCAAGGGCTGATTGTTCACCAGCTATACAAGCCCCATAAAGCTGCCAGAAGGGCAGCACACAGGAGAGGACTGGGGGAAGTGAGGTGACTTCCATGTAGTTGGAGACGGTTACCCGAGCTAAGACGAGGGAGTTTAGTTTGTGTGCCCGACAGGATACAGCAAGACCTGGAGCCTAGGAGACGGTATACCGGAGAGGGTCTCATGGGGGAGACCTATCCTTTAAACACCCTTGAAACCGAGGTAATCAAACTCTGTCCATGTCTGATCTGTGTGAACGTCTTGACCAAACCCCCTGGTCTGCCACAAGTGGTGGAGAATGAGGGCACTCTGATAACGTGGTCAGATCAGGGTTGACATTTACACAGCATCAGCATGGACGCGTTGATAGCTCAGTTCGTCCGGGTCCAACAAGCACAACAGGCGGTTCAGGAACGAAAACTGGAGGAACAGCGATTACAAAACATCCGCCTCATTGAGGAAGTCAGGAAGCTGCAAGGAGGAGCGTCTCCTGAGGGTCTCATGGGGGAGACCTATCCTTTTCTTTTTGATTTAATAAACACCCTTGAAACCGAGCTAATCATACTCTGTCCATGTCTGATCTGTGTAAACGTCTTGACCAAACCCCCTGGCCTGTCACAATATCAAATCAAATCAAATGTATTTATATAGCCCTTCGTACATCAGCTGATATCTCAAAGTGCTGTACAGAAACCCAGCCTAAAACCCCAAACAGCAAGCATTGCAGGTGTAGAAGCACGGTGGCTAGGAAAAACTCCCTAGAAAGGCCAAAACCTAGGAAGAAACCTAGAGAGGAACCAGGCTATGTGGGGTGGCCAGTCCTCTTCTGGCTGTGCCGGGTGGAGATTATAACAGAACATGGCCAAGATGTTAAAATGTTCATAAATGACCAGCATGGTCGAATAATAACAAGGCAGAACAGTTGAAACTGGAGCAGCAGCATGGCCAGGTGGACTGGGGACAGCAAGGAGTCATCATGTCAGGTAGTCCTGGGGCACGGTCCTAGGGCTCAGGTCCTCCGAGAGAGAGAAAGAAAGAAAGAGAGAATTAGAGAGAGCATATGTGGGGTGGCCCGTCCTCTTCTGGCTGTGCCGGGTGGAGATTATAACAGAACATGGCCAAGATGTTCAAATGTTCATAAATGACCAGCATGGTCGAATAATAGTAAGGCAGAACAGTTGAAACTGGAGCAGCAGCATGGCCAGGTGGACTGGGGACAGCAAGGAGTCATCATGTCAGGTAGTCCTGGGGCATGGTCCTAGGGCTCAGGTCAGTTGAAACTGGAGCAGCAGCATGGCCAGGTGGACTGGGGACAGCAAGGAGTCATCATGTCAGGTAGTCCTGGGGCATGGTCCTAGGGCTCAGGTCCTCCGAGAGAGAGAAAGAAAGAAGGAGAGAATTAGAGAACGCACACTTAGATTCACACAGGACACCGAATTAGGACAGGAGGGGTACTCCAGATATAACAAACTGACCCTAGCCCCCCGACACAAACTACTGCAGCATAAATACTGGAGGCTGAGACAGGAGGGGTCAGGAGACACTGTGGCTCCATCCGAGGACACCCTGGGACAGGGCCAAACAGGAAGGATATAACCCCACCCACTTCGCCAAAGCACAGCCCCCACACCACTAGAGGGATATCTTCAACCACCAACTTACCATCCTGAGACAAGGCTGAGTATAGCCCACAAAGATCTCCGCCACGGCACAGCCCAAATGGGGGGCGCCAACCCAGACAGGATGACCACAACAGTGAATCAACCCACTCAGGTGACGCACCCCCTGCAGGGACGGCATGAGAGAGCCCCAGTAAGCCAGTGACTCAGCCCCTGTAATAGGGTTAGAGGCAGAGAATCCCAGTGGAAAGAGGGGAACCGGCCAGGCAGAGACCGCAAGGGCGGTTCGTTGCTCCAGAGCCTTTCCGTTCACCCTCCCACTCCTGGGCCAGACTACACTCAATCATATGACCCACTGAAGAGATGAGTCTTCAGTAAAGACTTAAAGGTTGAGACCGAGTTTGCTTCTCTGACATGGGTAGGCAGACCATTCCATAAAAACGGAGCCCTATAGGAGAAAGCCCTGCCTCCAGCTGTTTGCTTAGACATTCTAGGGACAATTAGGAGGCCTGCGTCTTGTGACCGTAGCGTACGTGTAGGTATGTACGGCAGGACCAAATCAGAGAGATAGGTAGGAGCAAGCCCATGTAATGCTTTGTAGGTTAGCAGTAAAACCTTAAAATCAGCCCTTGCTTTGACAGGAAGCCAGTGTAGAGAGGCTAGCACTGGAGTAATATGATCCATTTTTTTTTTGGTTCTAGTCAGGATTCTAGCAGCCGTATTTAGCACTAACTGAAGTTTATTTAGTGCTTTATCCGGGTAGCCGGAAAGTAGAGCATTGCAGTAGTCTAACCTAGAAGTGACAAAAGCATGGATTAATTTTTCTGCATCATTTTTGGACAGAAAGTTTCTGATTTTTGCAATATTACGTAGATGGAAAAAAGCTGTCCTCGAAATGGTCTTGATATGTTCTTCAAAAGAGAGATCAGGGTCCAGAGTAACGCAGAGGTCCTTCACAGTTTTATTTGAGACGACTGTACAACCATTAAGATTAATTGTCAGATTCAACAGAAGATCTCTTTGTTTCTTGGGACCTAGAACAAGCATCTCTGTTTTGTCCGAGTTTAATAGTAGAAAGTTTGCAGCCATCCACTTCCTTATGTCTGAAACGCATGCTTCTAGCGAGGGCAATTTTGGGGCTTCACCATGTTTCATTGAAATGTACAGCTGTGTGTCATCCGCATAGCAGTGAAAGTTAACATTATGTTTTCGAATAACATCCCCAAGAGGTAAAATGTATAGTGAAAACAATAGTGGTCCTAAAACGGAACCTTGAGGAACACCGAAATTGACAGTTGATTTGTCAGAGGACAAACCATTCACAGAGACAAACTGATATCTTTCCGACAGATAAGATCTGAACCAGGCCAGAACATGTCCGTGTAGACCAATTTGGGTTTCCAATCTCTCCAAAAGAATGTGGTGATCGATGGTATCAAAAGCAGCACTAAGGTCTAGGAGCATATATATATATATACACACCGTTGAAGTCAGAAGTTTACATACACCTTAGCCAAATACTTTTAAACTCAGTTTTTCACAATTCCTGACATTTAATCCTAGTATAAATTCCATGTCTTAGGTCAGTTAGGATCACCACTATATGTTACAAATGTGAAATGTGAGAATAATAGAGTGATTATTTCATCTTTTATTTCTTTCATTACATTCCCAGTGGGTCAGAAGTTTACATACCCTCAATTACTATTTGGTAGCATTGCCTTTAAATTGTTTAACTTCGGTCAAATGTTTCAGGTAGCCTTCCACAAGCTTCCCACAATAAATTGGGTGAATTTTGGCCCATTCCTCCAGGCAGAGCTGGTGTAACTGAGGCAGATTTGTAGGCCTCCTTGCTCAAACACACTTTTTCAGTTCTGCCCACAAATTTGATATAGGATTGAGGTTAGGGCTTTGTTATGGCCACTCCCATACCTTGACTTTGTTGTCCTTAAGCCATTTTGTATGGCTTAAGTATGTTGAGACGTTGCTTCAACATATCCGCATAATTTTCCTTTTTGTGAAGTGCACCATTCCCTCCTGCAGCAAAGCATCCCCACAACATGATGCTGCCACCCCCGTGCTTCATGGTTGGCATGGTGTTCTTCGGCTTGCAAGCCTCCCCCGTTTTCTTCCAAACATAACGGTGGTCATTATGGCCAAACAGTTCTATTTTTGTTTCATCAGACCAGAGGACATTTCTCCAAAAAGTACGATCTTTGTCCCCATGTGCAGTTGCAAACCGTAATCTGGCTTTTTTATGGTGGTTTTGGAGCATTGGCTCCTTCCTTGCTGAGCGGCATTTCAGGTTATGTCGATATAGGATTTGTTTTACTGTGGATATAGATACTTTTGTACCTGTTTCCTCCAGCATCTTCACAAGGTCCTGTTGTTCTGGGATTGATTTGCACATTTTGCGCCAAAATACGTTCATCTCTAGGAGACAGAACGCGTCTCCTTCCTGAGCGGTATGACGGCTCCATGGTCCCATAGTGTTTATACTTGCGTACTATTGTTTGTACAGATGAACACAGTCCCTTCAGGCGTTTGGAAATTGCTCCCAAAGATGAACCACACTTTTTTTCTGAGGTCTTGGCTGATTTCTTTGAATTTGAAGGCAGGCCTTGAAATACATCCACAGGTACACCTACAATTGATTCCAATGATTTAAATTAGCCTATGAGAAGCTTCTAAAGTCATGACATCAATTTCTGGAATTTTCCAAGCTGTTAGGGCTGCAATCCCGTTAACGGGATGATATGACAACAGTCAGTGAAAGTGCAGGGCGCCAAATTCAAAACAACAGAAAGCTCATAATTACAATTCCTCAAACATACATGTATCTTATACCGTTTTAAAGGTAATCTTGTTGTTAATCCCACCACAGTGTCCAATTTCACATAGGCTTTACAGCGAAAGCACCACAAACGATTATGTTAGGTCACCATCAACCCAAAGAAAAACTCAGTCATTTTTCCAGCCAAAGAGAGGAGTCACAAAAAGCACAAATAGAGATCAAATGAATCACTAACCTTTGATGATCTTCATCAGATGACACGCATAGGACTTCATGTAACACAATACATGTATGTTTTGTTTGATAAAGTTCATATTTATATAAAAAGATCGGAGTTTACATTGGCGTTATGTTCACTAGTTCCAAAAACATCCAGTGATTTTGCATAGCCACATCGATTCAACAGAAATAATCATCATAAATGTAGATGATAATACAAGTTATACACATGAAATTATAGATATACCTCTCCTTAATGCAACTGCTGTGTCAGATTTAAAAAAAAACTTTACAGAAAAAGCAAACCATGCAATATTCTGAGACTGCGCTCAGAAAAATAATAAAATTAGCCGCCATGTTGGAGTCAACAGAAACCAGAAAACACATTATAAATATTCCCTTATCTTTGATGATCTTCATCAGAATGCACTCCCAGGAATCGCAGTTCCACAATAAATGCTTGATTTGTTCGATAATATCCGTTATTTTTCTCCAAGTAGCTACTTTTGTTAGCGCGTTAGGTACACATATCCAAACGCTCGTGCAGGTCGAGCATTACTTCGGACAAAAACTTCAAAAAGTTATATTACAGGTCGAAGAAACATTTCAAACTAGGTATAGAATCAATCATTAGGATGTTTTTTTATCATAAATCTTCAATAAGGTTCCAACCAGAGAATTCCTTTGTGTCTAGAGAAGCAATGAAATGCGGGTCGATATCATGTGGAATGCGCGTGACCAGGAAATGGCTGTTGTCATATCATCCCGTTAACGGACATGCTCAATGGGATTGAGATCCAGGCTCTTCGCTGGCCATGGCAGAACACTGACATTCCGGTCTTTTCAGGAAATCACGTACAGAATGAGCAGTATGGCTGGTGGCATATATATATATAAGTATATATATAAGTATACATATATAAAGTATATATAAGTATATATATGCATATATAAGTATATATAAATATATATAAGTATATATAAATATATATAAATATATATAAGTATATATATATATAAGTATATATATATATATATATAAGTATACATACACACGTATATATATATATACACACATATATACATATATATATATATATATATATATATATATATGTATGTATATATATATATAATCACTGAGCGGTCACGCTGGGTCTCCCTCAAGACTAGCAAGGGAAGCTCAGTCTTCTGCCCCAGCCACTCCCAGGACCACCAATGGAGACATTAGGACCTGATTTGCAGTGGTGGAAAAAGTACTCAATTGTCATACTTGAGTAAAAGTAAAGATACCTTAATAGAAAATTACTCAAGTAAAAGTGAAAGTGACCTTATAAAATACTACTTGAGTAAAAGTCTAAAAGTATTTGGTTTTAAATATACTTAAAAATGGAAAGTAAATGGAATTGCTAAAATGTACTTAAGTATCAAAAGTAAAAGTATAAACCATTTCAAAATCCTTGTATTAAGCAAAACAGATGGCATCATTTAAAAAAACATTTTTATTGGCAGATAGCCAGGGGCACACTCCAACACTCAGACATCATTTACAAACAAATAATTTGTGTTTAGTGAGTCCGCCAGATCAGAGGCAGTAGGGATGTGTGTGAATTGGATAATTTTCCTTTCAAAATGTAATGAGTACTTTTGGGTGTCAGCAAAAATGTATGGAGTAAAAAGTACATTATTTTATTTAGGAGTGTAGTGGAGAAAAAGTAAAAGTTTGCAAAAATATAATTAGTAAAGTACAGAAACCCCCCAAAACGACTTAAGCAGTACTTTCAAGTATTTTTACACCACTGCTTATTTGGGTACACACAAGAGAGCAAGCACAACAGCAACACATAACAAAACAAAACTGTCTCCATACTTCAAAACTGATCCTACTGAAGCTATGTCAAATGTCATAGGAATGAAAAGGTGTCAGGGTTGTTTGGAGCTAGGTTGAGCAGGCAGAGTGAAGTAGAGAACAAACACAAAGGCAATTTTCAAAAATGTAATAAATATAAGACAGGGTTTCCATTAGTTTCAGAATGTACTTGTCCTACCCTGGGGCGGCAGGGTAGCCTAGTGGTTAGAGCGTTGGACTAGTAACCGGAAGGTTGCGAGTTCAAACCCCCGAGCTGAAAAGGTACTACCCCTGAACAGGCAGTTAACCTACTGTTCCCAGGACGTCATTGAAAATAAGAATGACTTGCCTGGTTAAATAAAGGTAAAATAATTTGTATTTATTTCAGTTACAGTGGCCATTCTGGCTCAGGAACACATTTGAAAGCCATGAAAGTTAAAAATGAATAATCTCTCTCTCTCTCTGATTTGGTCCTGCGGTACATACCTACACGTACGCTACGGTCACAAGACGCAGGCCTCCTAATTGTCCCTAGAATTTCTGTAGGCAAGGCTTTCTCCTATAGAGCTCCATTGTTATGGAACGGTCTGCCTACCCATGTGAGAGATGCAAACTCGGTCTCAACCTTTAAGTCTTTACTGAAGACTCATCTCTTCAGTGGGTCATATGATTGAGTGTAGTCTGGCCCAGGAGTGTGAAGGTGAATGGAAAGGCTCTGGAGCAACGAACCGCCCTTGCTGTCTCTGCCTGGCCGGTTCCCCTCTTTCCACTGTGATTCTCTGCCTCTAACCCTATTACAGGGGCTGAGTCACTGGCTTACCGGTGCTCTTTCATGCCATCCTTTCCTCTCTAGGTTTCTTCCTAGGGTTTGGCCTTTCTAGGGAGTTTTTCCTAGCCAAAGTGCTTCAACACCTGCATTGCTTGCTGTTTGGGGTTTTAGGCTGGGTTTCTGTACAGCACTTTGAGATACCAGCTGATGTACAAAGGGCTATATAAATACATGTGATTTTAATCAACAAACAAATAAAAAAATACACAATGGCTGCGTTTGAAACACATAAAAGACACACTCTCCTACACTTACCCGTACCTTATGCCCTTGGGGGAATCCCCGCAGCAATCTTTGACGTCGGTCCAAACAATTAGCCAAGCAAGGGAAGTTGGCAACGATAGCCACTCAGCCCTCGTTTGTGATCAAGTGTGTGAGTGTGCAATTCTGTTCATTCCGGGGCCTTAATAAAACCAACATCAACATACAAGTGTAAGTAAAAACAAATGTAAATAAGTTTGAAATTGTTCTACTAATGCACATGACGACAAAAACACGTATCTTAAAAGTAATTATGTTTTTGTTTAGCTAGCACATACAACTTTCCCTGCTATCACACTTGTACATTGTGATTTTCAATTTACCTGATATAGTCGGATGGTTAACACTTGATGTCTGCACACGCATTGTCTTCTAGCCAAGATATGAAATATATTAAATTGACTGTAGCGCATATAATACACACAAAACAGCTACTGGTGGTTCCATGATGACTGAAAACACAACCGTGGGACGAACGAGTGCCAAATTTCCAGGCAAGAGTGATCCATTTCAAATGAATTCCTTCTTCCCTCGCCCTGTAAGTGTCAACTCATCAAACGTCATGATATGTCATTAGAAGTACTTAACTTGAGGGCTGAGGATGTGTCTTTTACATGTTTGGAATGCAGTCATTGAGGAACAGGATGTGGTGCCCAGCTCGTAGACAACCATTTTCTTTTAACTGTTTCACAATCCTCAGTAGCCACATACTCTCCCCTAAATACTGCAACATGCTCTCTACCAACGTGACTCCACCATGTCTCTGGACTGCATATTTTCCTGTGGGCTGCTGCCTAGAACACATAAAGAGGGGGATTTAAATACGCACATCAAAGTCACATGATCAGTTCAATTACCCAAGAGGTTACTGTCTTGACAATGAGGGCAATTAGTCACACCCATGACACAGTTCCTTTTTTGTATGTATGGATGACCACCACCATCATAAGTATGCTGATAACTCTGTTGGATTCTGAGTTAAACTTGGAACATTGCTATCCTAGAGACTGGTATCTACATCGGAAGTTAATGGTTATCTGTAGGAGCCAGATGGCTTTGGAATGTGCTGGGTGGATGGGAGGAAGTCACAGGATTGCTGTAGGGGATATGGGTGGACATCTGTGGATTAGGAAAATTAGGGTTTGTTGTCAGATCCCCTTAAGGGAGAAATTATGGTTTATTACCCAATTACTTCGTCTTCCTGTTGAACCATAATAGATGTAAGGATTGGAGAGAAAGAGGAGTTCCTAAATTGAAGTATACATACTTGTGGTGGTGGAAACATGTTTTGTCTAATGCAGCTGTATTGATCCTCTGGGAAGAATACACTTGGTTAAGCTTTCATAATGTCCGTTGACTGTTTTACTCTGAGAATTAGAACCGTTGGAGCTGCGAGCTGGGCTCACCACGATTTGTAGTCAAACCAGAGAGTCCAGATCAGTGGAGCAGGAGCTGGCAACATACAAGGTAGGCACAGTTCCTACACATGTTTCCACTCATTTTGACATCTTGGGGAGATGAGAATCGTAGGCTGAACAATTATAGGATGCTGACCTAGAGAGCCTGAGTTTATTCGGTAGGCCCATTTTGTAACGACCGTTTGTAAATATCTGGTATAGGGTAGGTTTCATAAGGATAGGTCCCGAGTGGAGGTTTTCCTCTGCGAGATCCAGGTAAAAAACAGGTGTAGGGTGGGTTCCTTCAAGGATAGATCCCGAGTGGAGGTTTTCCTCTGCGAGATCCAGGAGTGACAATACAGTGCAGGGTAGTTCCGTATTAGGATAGGTCCCTAGTGGGGGTATTCCCCTGCGAGATCTATAAAAGGGGCAAAAATCCCAGCTGCAGTGAGTTTTGTAAAACGAGAGTTCCAGAAGCTAGTGAGTTTTAGGAAGACGAGAGTTCTAGAAGCTAGTGAGGTTTAGGAAGACGAGAGTTCTAGAAGCTAGTGAGTTTTAGGAAGACGAGAGTTCTAGAAGCTAGTGAGTTTTAGGAAGACGAGAGTTCTAGAAGCTAGTGAGGTTTAGGAAGACGAGAGTTCTAGAAGCTAGTGAGTTTTAGGAAGACGAGAGTTCTAGAAGCTAGTGAGTTAAAAAAATCTATAAAAAATAAGGAAAAATTAAATATTCAAACACTGTTTGAGTTACGTGTAGTAGCAATATGGAGAGAGGTCGGTTTATCCCTATGGGGAGGGGGAACCATGAAAGATTATGTGAAAATAGGAAGACAAGTGTGAATAATTTTGGTAATGTGGGTTATCAACAACAGTGATATGAGGCGCTGTACTGGATTAAGACATTAAGTCAACCGTATTCTCCAGTAATACATTTGCAGACACTATAGAATAGGTTCTAATACAAGGTATTAAGTGCCGTGACCAATTAATAGGCACAAATACCATAACCATTCTCTGGGGAAGTGGGTAGCGCTACCTTGGAAAATAGTGTCATGTTCTGACCTTAGTTCCTTTGTTTTGTCTTTTGTTTTAGTATGGTCAGGGCGTGAGTTGGGTGGGTTGTCTACGTTAGTTTGTCTATGATTTTCTATTTCTGTGTTTGGCCTGGTATGGTTCTCAATCAGAGGCAGCTGTCAACCGTTGTCCCTGATTGAGAACCATATTTAGGTAGCCTGTTTTCCGTTGTGTTTTGTGGGTGGTTATTTTCTGTTTAGTGTTGTACCTTACAGGACTGTTCGTTGGTTGTTTATTGTTTTGTTTTCAGTGTTCATTAAAATATTTAAATGATGAACACTTACCACGCTGCGCATTGGTCCTCCTCTCCTTCCCCAGACAACAAGCGTTACAGAACCACCCACCACAAAATGACCAAGCAGCGTGGCAACGGGCAGCAGCCACGATCGCAGGACTCCTGGACATGGGAGCGAGATCTGGACTATGTCACTACTTGGGAGGAGATAGACAGCTGGTCGGTCGACCCAGGGAGAGTGCCGGAGCCCGTCTGGGATTCTCTGGAGCAGTGTGAGGAGGGATACCGGCGAATGGAGTCAGCACGGCGGCGTGGAAGGAAGCCCGAGAGGCAGCCCCAAAAATGTATTGGGGGGGGGGGCACACGGGGAGTGTGGTGAAGTCAGGTAGGAGACCTGCGCCAACTTCCCGTGCTTACCGGAGAGAGAGAGGGACCGGGCAGGCACCGTGTTATGCGGTGGAGCGCACGGTGTCTCCGGTGCGTGTGCATAGCCCGGTGCGGTACATTCCAGCTCCTCGTATCTGCCGGGCTAGAGTGGGCATCGAGCCAGGTGCCATGAAGCCGGCTCTATGTATCTGGTCTCCAGTGCGTCTCCTCGGGCCGGTGTACATAGCACCAGCCTTACGCATGGTGTCCCCGGTTCGCCAGCACAGCCCAGTGCGGGCTATTCCACCTCGCCGCACTGCCTGGCTACGGGGAGCATTCAACCAGGTAAGGTTGGGCAGGCTCAGTGCTCAAGAGCTCCAGTGCGCCTTCACGGTCCGGTCTGTCCGGTGCCACCTCCATGTACAAGCCCTCCGGTGGCAGCCCCACGCACCAGGCTGTCTCTCCGTCTTCTCCCTACAGGTGCCCCTGCCTGTCCAGTGCCGTCAGAGCCTTCCTCCTCTCCAGCGCTGCCAGAGACTCCCGTCTGTCCTGAGCTGCCAGAGTCTCCCCGTCTGTCCTGAGCTGCCAGAGCCGCCAGTCTTTCCTGAGCTGCCAGAGCCGCCAGTCTGTCCTGAGCTGCCAGAGCCGCCAGTCTGTCCTGAGCTGCCAGAGCCGCCAGTCTGTCCGGAGCTGCCAGAGCCGCCAGTCAGCCAGGAGCTGCCAGAGCCGCCAGTCAGCCAGGAGCTGCCAGAGCCGCCAGTCAGCCAGGAGCTGCCAGAGCCGTCAGTCAGCCAGGAGCTGCCAGAGCCGTCAGTCAGCCAGGAGCTGCCAGAGCTGCCTGTCACGGCGGCGATGCCAGAATCGCCCTTCACTCCGGGGCTGCCATAGTCTCCCACCTGTCCGGTGCTCTCAGCTTTCGCTGCCTCCAGCTCAGCCTTGGGGCGGTGATATTCTCCAGCCTGTGCCCATGGTCCCTTGCCTCCCAGAATCTCCTCCCAAGTCCATGAGTCCTGCAATCGCTGCTGCTGCCCGTTACCACGCTGCTTGGTCCTTTTGTGGTGGGTGTTTCTGTAACGAACCTCAACCTCCTCTTCTGAGGAGGAGAAGCGAGAAGGATCGGAGGACCAAAACGCAGCGTGGTAAGTGTCCATATTGATTTATTCAAAAAACACAACGGAACACTGGAACAAAATAATAAACGTGAAGAAACGAAACAGTCCTGTGTGGCGACAAACACTGACACGGAAGACAAACACCCACAACCCAAAACTGAAACCCAGGCTACCTAAGTATGATTCTCAATCAGGGACAACAATTGACAGCTGCCTCTGCTTGAGAACCATACTAGGCCGACCTCAAAAACCAACATAGAAAAACAAACAGACTGCCCACCCAACTCACGCCCTGACCATATAAACAAAGACAAAACAAAGGAACTAAGGTCAGAACGTGACAGGGCGGTATTCGTGGACCTTTCTACCTACTTATTGATTTGTTTCTGACCATATGGGCAGGCAGCAGCAGCCCCACACCAGGCCAGGCAGTTCAGCCAGAGAGAGCAAACAAACGCACCAATCGGGCCCCACACGTGGGTCCGTTCAAACGGTTCGACCAGAGCAAATGCAAGCCCCCTCCTCTAAACACCCAACTCCAGCAAGGTCTACCTGCCTCTTCATACTTAGTCCTTACAAATGCACCTATACATTTACATTTAACAACCCCCAAAAGTCAAGCATGAATGCAATTTACTGAATTCAAAAGCTTACTGGATTTTTAGGAATTTAAAGAGAGACCTATGTGACGCCTTTCCCCCGCTGAGAAAGAATCCCTGAAGCAATTTACAAAACCATTTTCAACTATGCAACATTTAAACTATTACCTGCTATAGTTGAGTGGCCACCTGTTTGCGAGATTGTCCGGAGAAACTATCATCAGCCAGGACCAGCACTGTCCAAGGTCCCTGCAGTTCCTGGTTAAGCTCGCCAAATTTTATTTTTTAATTTGACCTTTATTTAACTAGGCAAGTCAGTTAAGAACAAATTCTTATTTTCAATGATGGCCTAGGAACAGTGGGTTAACTGCCTGTTCAGGGGCAGAACGACAGATTTGTACCTTGTCAGCTCGGGGAGTTGAACTTGCAACCTTTTGGTTATTAGTCCAACGCTGGTTATTAGTCCAAAGAGTACATTAACCAAGACCATACGTACATTTATGACAGCTGGACGTACTATGGTCAGCAGGATACAGGAAGAAAGATGGAAGCAAGATAACTGATGACTAACACGTAAAACATAAGCATGCAGTGCATACATTATTTTTTAGAACATGGAAAGAGTTCTACCATCATTATAACCTAACCAAAAGCAGATATGGGCGTTAGTGGGAGTGAACGAGCAAGCTCTGAGATGAGAAGAAAATAATGGAGAAAAGTCAAGGGAAGCTATTTTCATATATAGAGGGAGGGGTTTAACACTTTTTTGGTTAATAGAAGTGCCTGTTCCCAGTACCTGATTCCATGTGTTATTTCATAGTTTTGATGTCTTCCCTATTATTCTACAATGTAGAAAATAGTACAAATAAAGAAAAACCCTTGGATGAGTAGGTGTGTCCAAACTTTTGACTGGTACTGTATATATATTTACCAAAAGATATATGTGGGATTGGAAAGCCACAATCTACAGTATCTGCGATATTAAAGGTGATCTACAACCAAGGATAAAAAATGTCATACATTCCCCACTTCTCTTCCTTCTGCGGAATCTTGCGCCCTGTCTCCTGCTTTTTCCTCTGACTCACTTCCTCTGAATGTCTTAGTCACTGGCTGTTGTAGATGGAATGATAACACTTACCCCAAAACATAATTAACAGAACAGATAGTCGGCTACGGTTGAGTTTCCAAAGCTGGACCTTCGTCAAGATCCCCTACACCCAGAGAGTAGGGAGGAACCTACTAGCATTTGTGACTCATCCGGGGAATAATCCATTCCATAACGCCTTTTGGTCTCAGTTCGGTTCCCAGATATTTCCAGAAAATAATATCCATCATCCTTGGAGGGGTCCCTGGACTGGCGGTCTACTTGGACAACATTGCCATCCATTATGAACGTCTGTAAGCATTCTTCGCTCAGTGCGCACGCAAAACACTGAGAAGTGCCTGATCGAGTTTGTCATGTTCCGTCTGTCAGCCTACAAGCAATGGCGGCCCACTAATTTTAATTAGATGGAAAAGTGGCTTGTGCTTAACTGAGCAAGGCGAGAGGAGCATGGTGAACACAGTGTGCATTAAGTTGGTAACAGAGGGTGAGGGGTAGCCTGGGTACCCGTCTGTTTTGAATTATCAATCCACTCCTTAATAGCAGAAACAGACTGGTACCCAGGCTAGGAAGAGGGAGGGAAAATCATATACTTACAGTTGAAGTCAGAAGTTTACATACATCTTAGCCAAATACATTTAAACTCAGTTTTTCACAATTCCTGACATTTAATCCTAGTAAACATTCCCTGTTCTAGGTCACTTAGGATCACCACTTTATTTTAAGAATGTGAAATGTCAGAATAATAGAGAATGATTTATTTCAGCTTTTATTTCTTTCATCACATTCCCAGTGGGTCAGAAATTTACATACACCCAATTAGTATTTGGTAGCATTGCCTTTAAATTGTTTAACTTGGGTCAAATGTTTTGGGTAGCCTTCCACAAGCTTCCCACAATAAGTTGGGTGAATTTTGGCCCATTCCTCCTGACAGAGCTGGTGTAACTGAGTCAGGTTTGTAGGCCTCCTTGCTCTGCACACACTTTTTCAGTTCTGCCCACAAATGTTCTATAGGACTGAGGTTAAGGCTTTGTGATGGCCACTCCAATACCTTGACTTTTTTGTCCTTAAGCCATTTTGCCACAACTTTGGAAGTATGCTTGGGGTCATTGTCCATTTGGAAGACCCATTTGCGACCAAGCTTTGACTTCCTGACTGATGTCTTGAGATGTTGCTTCAATATATCCACATCATTTTCCTTCCTCTTGATGCCATCCATTTTGTGAAGTGCACCAGTCCCTCCTGCAGCAAAGCACCCCCACAACATGATGCTTCCACACCCGTGCTTCACGGTTGGGATGGTGTTCTTCGGCTTGCAAGCGTCCCCCTTTTTCCTCCAAACATAATGATGGTCATTATGGCCAAACAGTTCTATTTTTGTTTCATCAGACCAGAGGACATTTCTCAAAAAAGTACGATCTTTGTCCCCATGTGCAGTTGCAAACCGTAGTCTGTTTTTTTATGGCGGTTTTGGAGCAGTGGCTTCTTCCTTGCTGAGCGGCCTTTCAGGTTATGTCACTATAAGACTTGTTTTACTGTGGATATAGATACTTTTGTACCCGTTTCCTCCAGCATCTTCACAAGGTCCTTTGCGGTCGTTCTGGGATTGATTTGCTCTTTTCGTACCAAAGTACGCTAATCTCTAGGAGACAGAACACGACTCCTTCCTGAGCGGTATGACGACTGTGTGGTCCCATGGTGTTTATACTTGCATACTATTGTTTGTACAGATGAACGTGGTACCTTCAGGTGTTTGGAAATTGCTCCCAAGGATGATCCTGACTTGTGGAGGTCTACAATGTTTTCTGAGGTCTTGGCTGATTTATTTTAATTTTCCCATGATGTCAAGCAAAGGGGTACTGAGTTTGAAGGTAGGCTTTGAAATACATCCACAGGTACAGCTCCAATTGACTCAAATTATGTCAATTAGCCTATCAGAAGCTTCTAAAGCCATGACATCATTTTCTGGAATTTTCCAAGCTGTATAAAGGCAGTCAACTTAGTGTATGTAAACTTCTGACCCACTGGAATTGTGATACAGTGAATTTTTTTGTGAAACAATCTGCCTGTAAACAATAGTTGGAAAAACTACTTGTGTCATGCACAAAGTAGATGTCCTAACCGACTTGCCAAAACTGTAGTTTGTTAACAAGAAATTTGTGGAGTGGTTGAAAAATTAGTTTTAATGACTCCAACCGAAATGTATGTAAACTTCTGTCTTCAACTGTAAATAGGAGATAGATTTTTTTATTTTATTTAACCTTTATTTAACTAGGCAAGTCAGTTAAGAACAAATACTTATTTACAATGACGGCCTACCCCGGCCAAACCCTAACCTGGACGACGCTGGGACAATTGTGCTCCGCCCTATGGGACTCCCAATCACAGCCGGTTGTGATACAGCCTGGAATCTAACCAGGGTCTGTAGTGACGCCTCTACCACTGAGATGCAGTGCCTTAGACTGCTGGGCCACTTGGGAGCCCATGTAGAAGTGTCTTGGTCGTTCCAAACTTCTTCCATTTAAGAATGATGGATGCCACTGTGTACTTGGAGACCTTCAATGCTGCAGAAATGTTCTGGTACCCTTCCCCCAATCTGTGCCTTGACACAATCCTATCTCGGAGCTCTGCGGAATTTGACAATTCCTTCGACCTCACGGCTTGGTTTTTGCTCTGACATGCACTGTCAACTATGGGACCTTATATAGACAGGTGTGTGCCTTTCCAAATCATGTCCAATCAATTGAATTTACCACAGGTGGACTCCAAACAAGTTGTAGAAACATCTCAAGGAGGATCAATGGAGCTCAATATCGAGTCTCATAACAAAGGGTCTGAATACTTATTTAAATAAGGTATTTCTGTGTTTTATTTTTAATAAATTAGCACATTTTCTAAACACCTGTTTTCACTTTGTCATTATCAGTACTGTGTGCAGATTGAGGAAAAACATATTTTTTTGTCAATTTCAGAATAAGGCTGTAATGTAACAAAGTGGAAAAAGTCAAGGGGTTTGAATACTTTCCGAATGCACTGTATAACACACAGTGCGACCGAATGCGGACCTGGGACAAAATGAGTTAAGACACCCCTGCTTTAGGGTTTAATTCATGAATGATCGACTGTTGTATTTGAATCACCTGAGTAATATAATGATCAAGAAATGTGGAACGGCTTGGTCCCTTGAACCTGTTGCTTCTTTGGGGCGGCAGGTAGCCTAGTGGTTAGAGTGTTGGGCCAGTAACTGAAAGGTTGCAAGATCGAATCTCCGAGCTGACAAGGTAAAAATCTGTCGTTCTGCCACTGAACAAGGCAGTTAACCCACTGTTCCTAGGCCATCATTGAAAATAAGAATGGGTTCTTAACTGACTTGCCTAGTTAAATAAAGGTACATTAAGAATGTATTCAATTCCTAGAACTGGCCACCCGGCCAAACTGAGCAATCGGGGGAGAAGGGCCTTAGTCAGGGAGGTGACCAAGAACCTGATGGTCACTCTGACAGAGCTCCAGAGTTCCTCTGAGAAGGGAGAACCTTCCAGAAGGACAACCATCTCTGCAGCACTCCACTAATCAGTAAAAGGCACATGACAGCCCACTTGGAGTTTGCCAAAAGGCACCTAAAGACTCTCAGACCATGAGAAACAAGATCCTCTGGTCTGATGAAACCAATATTGAACTATTTGGCCTGAATGCCAAGCATCACGTCTAGAGGAAACCTGGCACCATCCCTACGGTGAAGCATGGTGGTGGTATTATCATACTGTGTGGATGTTCTTCAGCGGCTGGAACTGGGAGACTCGTCATGATTGAGGGAAAGGTAAACAGAGCAAAGTACAAAGATCCTTGATGAAAACCTCCTCCAGAGCACTCAGGACCTCAGCCTGGGGTGAAGCTCCAACAGAACAATGATCCTAAGCACACAGCCAAGACAACGCAGGAGTGGCTTCGGGACAAGTCTCTGAATGTCCTTGAGGGGCCCAGCCAGAGCCCGGAACATCTCTGGAGAGACCTCAAATTGCTGTGTAGCGACACTCCCCCTCCAACCTGACAGAGCTTGAGAAGATCTGCAGAGAAGAATGGGAGAAACTCCCCAAATAATATAGGCGTGCCAAGGTTGTAGCGTCATACCCAATAAGACTTGAGGCTATAATCACTTTCAAAGGTGCTTCAACAAAATCCTGACTATCGGGTCTGAATACTTATGTAAATGTGCAAAGTTTTTTAAAATGTTCAATTCATTTGCAAAAATGTCTAAACCTGTTTTTTGCTTTGTCATTATGGGGTATTGTGTGTAGATTGATGAGGGGGAAAAAACAATTTCATAAATGTTTTAATAAGGCTGTAACGTAACAAAATGTGGAAAAAGTAAAGGGGTCTTTCCGAATGCACTTTATATCCACTCCATCAAAAATAGTACTCTATCCATAGGGGATTTTTTAAAAGCTCCCTGAATGTCTAGTATAATTTCTACAGTTTCAATTTGGTTTTAGTCATTTTACACAGGCAGTATGTTGGACACCCCTGCCCTAAAGTGACCTGATTGACCAAGTCCACTAAGATCACTGCTGAAGTACCAGTAACCTAGCAGTCCACATTTTGTTTCATGTATTCCAGAACTAATGGACTTGACGATTTGGTGATCATTAGAATCAGGTTTGCTTTGTATCTGTAATTAAAGAAGCAAGAATTCCCATCAGTGGTTCTCAATCCGGGTCCTAGGGATCCAAAGGGGTGCACATTTTTGTGTTTGCCCTAGCAAACACACCTGATTCAAAAATCCTGATGAGGTGTGTAGTGCGAGGGCAAAAACAAAAATGTGCACCCCTTTGGGTCCCGAGAACCAGGTTTGAAAACCACTGCCATAGATGGTCAGCAGAGGGTGCTATGAACCCAGGTAAAACCATCATGACCAAACTCCCCCACTCATGCCAGGCAACCTCCATAGTCATCTATAATCTGTGGAGGCATCAAATGTCACAACATTAGAATATGAGATTAGTAAAACCTAAAATGTGAATATTTTGAGTAAATTTAGCTACCACAAGGGAAATAGACCAATATTTTAAAACTGTTTGATATAACACTACCTACCACATGACATGTTTTGTAAGGGAGCAGACGACAAAGCCATAAGCTTTATTTCACTGGTGGTGTCATTATGAAAAAGTGTCCATCCATGGTCAAATATAATGTAAGCAATAATTGTTAACTCATTCTTTTTCTTAGTTTTAAAATAAAAACAATGGTTTCATTTTCCGAGTATTTGCGTACCTAACAACTAGGCCAGCTTCATACACACACTACATTTTTCCATGAGCCTCCCCACCAATCATTAGGAAAAGTGTATTTATTTTGACCAATCGGACACTGCGCGCCTGCTTTTGGGCTCCACCCTAGAATTTCCAAGGTTGCACACTTGGTGGCATTGGGGTGTATTCATTACACCTATTCTGTTGCAAAAGTTCTGCAACAGAAAACGTTTACTCCAAACTAAAACGTTTTACGACGAAAACCAGAGTTTCTATTGGACAAATTCAAGTACGTCCCTCATCGGTTCGTTTGGTTATTTAAAATGTTAAACGGCTTCCGTTGCAAGACATAATTAATACACCCATAATGACGTTAAATCAAAATGGCGGTAGTAACGGCTGCTTTGAATTTTATACCCGCTTCATGTTGAGGTTTACTCGTAAATATTGATATAAATTAAAAGGGAATACCATTTCAGGATGGATTCCGTCGTCGGAGATGATCAGACGCTTCCCTTTGACATCAATGGAAGGTACGCGATTTGCTTGCCAATAACGTCAAATCTACCTCGCTAGCATTTCTAGCTAACGTCATTCAACTAAAGTTAGTTCAAAATTGGTGTTGATAAAACGTTATTAGCTTACTATGGTTAAAGCTACCTAGCTCAAGTGGTCTGTGGTATTTGTTTGACTGGTAAGACCATCGGGCTGCAAATAGGTTTACATCAATAAAATCTAGCGTTAGTTTCCCACGTATTTTAACTCCTCACTTGACTTTGCACAGGCTAGCTAACGTGTTTCCGTTAACTTAGTGGTTACAAATCTTATGGTATCTGGTTGCCAACTGGTTATCTGGCTAGTAACGCTAGTTAGCCTCGGTTGTTGCCACTCTTAACATCCATTCAAACCAAATATTCTAAACAATACTACTAAATAGCTAGTCAAATTACCACCCGGACTGCCTGCTGACAATGCACACAGGAATCTGACACCCCAACATGTGCATACTGACGACTCACAACATACGATGCTGCTACGGTCTTATCTTTCCTGTTACCTAATCACTTTACATAGCTAGCTACCTCAATTTTTACTTCGTTATTCCTCGTGTCATTTATTTTTAACTGCATTGTTGGAAATGGACCCGCAAGTAAGCATTTCACTAATGGTCTACACCTGTTGTCTGCTATTAATAGCTAGTTAATGTTAACTAACTTAACAACCAACAAGGTAGTTGATTATTGTGAATTCGCATAACTAACCGACGTTCCTATGCTGTCCCTTGACAAGTCACGTTCATCTGTAGTGATGAGATCCAATACGTCTCCTCTGACGCGAATGTAGAATTAAATTCAATTAGAACTTACTCTACCTGTTGTCCGCTAATTTGGACTTTTTGTGGGTTTAAATTAGACAACATATCCACAGGAAACTATTTTTAAAACGAGTTAAACACTGGTCTCTGTGTGTGGCTATCACGATTTGTTTGCTAATCACCTGAAGCACGTGCACAAGACGGAAGACGATGCACGCGCACTAACCAGTGTTTTCCCGTTCCATGTGCTGTGGTGCACCGCCAAGGCAAAATAATTGCCGCCACGCAGCAATAATTGAAAAAATTGAACATTAAAAAATATTTCTGCTTAGGCGCAACTTTTCCTGGTCAAATAAAACTACTAATTCATAGAAAAATCGGAAAACCCCATAGTAGAATAGATGATCTTATTTACCCGAATCGGCGTGTGTGTTCTATGCAAGATAAATATTCCTCTCGTTGCCTATTCTAGTTATGTGAGCCATAGGGAGGAAAACATGGATTCTGACACAGTCAATGCACAACAGTTCTTGCAATCGTCAGAACAGCAGTTTTAATGGCCTTTGTTAAAAAAAGGGATTCCAGCTTTCGATTCTTACTTTATTTTTCAACTCCCAAATCTGCACGAACTGAACCATTTTAAACTGAGTTTTTAGCAGTGGCATGGTTATGCACTATACAGCTTTGCAATTAGCAGTAAGTGCATAGGGGATAATGGGGCTAAATGTAACACATGTCAATTGTTGGGTAACTTGGGGTACAATGCCACTCTACCTCAAAATAACTTGTATGAAACATAATATTTTTAGTTGATCGTGAGTAGTGGCAACCAGGGAAAGTGTTGGGGGGGTGTCATATTGGCCGAGCCAATAAGAATGAGTTTTTCCCCACAAAGGGCTTTATTACAGACAGAAATATTAGAATATCAGATTATCCGGCAGGTGATGAAGCCAGATGTGGAGGTCCTGGGCTGGTGTGGTTACATGTGGTCTGTGGTTGAGGCTGGTTGGACATATTGACAAATTCTCTAAAATGACTTTGGAGGCAGCTTATGTTAGAAAAACACTGTATTCTCTGGCAACAGCTTTGGTGGACATTCCTGCATATCAATTGTGTTTACATCCCTGTTAGTGTGCATTTCTCCTTTGCCAAGATAGTGCATCCACCTGACAAGAAGCTGATTAAACAGCATGATCATCACACAAGTGCACAATAAAAGGCCACAAAAATGTGTAGTTGTGTCACACAACACAGATGTCTCAAGTAGAGGTTGACCGATTTATGATTTTTCAATGCCGATACCGAGTTTTGGAGGACCAAAAAAGCAGATGCCGATAAATCGGCCAATTTTTTAAAATGTATTTATTTGTAATAATGATAGTTACAACAATACTGACTGAACACTTATTTTGTCATTTAAAAATAATTTGTTGAATTTTAACCCTCCGATACACAACCTAACCAAGCCGCACTGCTTCTTAACACAGCGCTCATCCAACCCAGAAGCCAGCCGCACCAATGTGTCGGAGGAAACACCGTGCACCTGGCAACCTTGGTTAGCGTGCACTGCACCCGGGCCCGCCACAGGAGTTGCTGGTGCGCGATGAGACAAGGATATCCCTACCGGCCAAGCCTTCCCTAACCCGGACGACGCTAGGCCAATTGTGCGTCGCCCCACGGATCTCCCGGTCGCGGCCGGTTGCGACAGAGCCTCTGGTGGCACAGCTGGCGCTGCAGTACAGCGCCCTTAACCACTGCGCCACCCGGGAGGCCCCGTGAACACTTATTTTAACTTAATATAATACATCAATAAAATCAATTTAGCCTCAAATAAATAATGAAACATGTTCAATTTGTTTTAAATAATGCAAAAACAAAGTGTTGGAGAAGAAAGTTAAAGTGCAATATGTGCCATGTAAAAAAACTAACGTTTAAGTTCCTTGCTCAGAACATGAGAACATATGAAAGCTGGTGGTTCCTTTTAACATCAGTCTTCAATATTCCCAGGTAAGAAGTTTTACGTTGTTATAGGACTATTTCTCTCTCTATCATTTGTATTTCATATACCTTTGACTATTGAATGTTCTCATAGGCACTTTAGTATTGCCAGTGTAACAGTCCCTCTCCTCGCTCCTACCTGGGCTCAAACCAGGAACACATCGACAACAGCCACCCTCGAAGCATCGTTACCTATCGCTCCACAAAAGCCGCGGCCCTTGCAGAGCAAGGGGAACAACTACTTCAAGGTCTCAGAGCGAGTGACGTCACCGATTGAACCGCTATTAGCGTGCACCCCGCTAATTAGCTAGCCATTTCACATCGGTTACAACAGCCTAATCTCGGGAGTTGATAGGCTTGAAGTCATAAACACTGCAATGCTTGAAGCACAGCGAAGAGCTGCTGGCAAATGCACGAAAGTGCTGTTTGAATGAATGTTTATGAGCCTGCTGCTGCCTACCACCGCTCAGACTGCTCTATCAGATATCAAATCATAGACTTAGTTATAACATAATAACACACAGAATTACAAGCCATAGGTCATTAATATGGTCGAATCCGGAAATTATAATTTAAAAAATAAAACGTTTATTCTTTCAGTGAAATACGGAACCGTTCCGTATTTTATCTAACGGGTGGCATCCCTAAGGCTAAATTTTTCTGTTACATTGCACAACCTTCAATGTTATGTCATAATTATGTGCAATTCTGGCAAATTAATTACGGTCTTTGTTCGGAATAAATGGTCTTCACACAGTTTGCAACGAGCCCAAACTGCTGCATATACCCTGACTGCTTGCACGGAACGCAAGAGAAGTGACAAAATTTCCCTAGTTATAGGAAATTCATGTTGGCAGGCAATATTTACTAAATATGCAGGTTTAAAAATATATACTTGTGTATTGATTTTAAAGAAAGGCATTGATGTTTATGGTTAGGTACACATTGGTGCAACGACAGTGCCTTTTTTTGCGAATGCGCTTGTTAAATCATCACTAGTTTGGCGAAGTAGGCTGTGATGCGAAATTAAATGGCACCTCATCGATTCTATGCAACGCAATGCAGGACAAGCTAGATGAACTAGTAATATTATCAACCATGTGTATTAAACTAGTGATTATGTTAAGATTGATTTTTTTTATTTTTATAAGATAAGTTTAATGCTAGCTAGTAACTTACCTTGGCTTCTTGCTGCACTCGGTAACAGGCAGTCAGCCTGCCATACAGTCTCCTCGTGGAGTGCAATGTAATCGCCCGCAATCTGTGTCCTAAAATGGCGATTACGATTGTTATGAAAACTTGATATCGGGCCGAAATAATCGGCCATTCCGATTAATCGGTCGACCTCTAGTTTCAAGTTTTGAGGGAGTGTGCAATTGGCATGCTGACTGCAGAATTCTACACCAGAGCTATTATATTATAGTCAACATTCTGGCTTGGGTAGAGAACATTTCCAAACAAATGTATGACGTTAACCTCCGACTGTTACAAGCGATATCAGTCTGTCAGGCAAACTAGCCCATTTGTTCTTTCATATTTAGCTCCACTAGCTAGCTCTATTGAGTACAGTTGGTCATGGATTTACTGGCAAGGTCATGTGGTTTATTGCTGTCTGCGCTTGTGATACTAGTCTATTTTTAAACACTACGGATGATGACTTTACATGTGGCTGAGTCGTTCCCTGTCACAACAAATCAGCAAAGTCCTCCCCTCTAATAATTTTCTGAGAGTCCACGTGAAAAGCGGAAACCACGCATGTGTTTGTGAAATTGCTTCTTCCTTGCAACTATGTAATGTTTAGGCTAGCCAATATGGATATTTTTTCTTCCTGTATGCTTGCCATGAAGTGAGTCACCATCTAATATTGGTAGGTGAGCCTCTCATTTTACCCCATTGTAAGCTAGAGAGAGTCTAGTTGTAGATTAACCTACTTTTGTTTTAGTTGTAATTTGTTGGACATATTGCTATCCTTAGACTCCTGGCCAAGGTTAAAATAGTAGCTGCGTGAGTGTCGATGTGTTCCAGAGAATTGTTTAACTATGTATCCCACCAATAAATAAGGTGGGTGCGTGTGTTGAATGGGATCATCCAGGTGGTAAGTCTCCACAGTAGTTCAAGACATAAGCAACAGGAGTGGTGTAAATTACTTCATTCTGAAACCTGACTCGCTTAAATCAGCCATTAAAAAGTGCAATTTGGTTACTTCAGAGCGAAGATCTCTACAACTATTCTTACTCGTTATGTAATATTAAGCTTTGTAACTGGTATTGGAATGCTAAACAGGAAAATGAAAATGTACAAAGAGGAAGTCGATGTTTACTGGCCACCTCATTCCGGCTCATAGTACGCTGAGTTAAAGAGTTGGCATGTGTCAAGTCATTGGTACTGTTACTCTTCAATGCTTTGTTTTCATAGACACTGAGCTATAACTGTGTACATGTCACACACACCTATCACACAGTGAACAAGACGACATCATAGCTATATCCTATGCCAGCCCGTTAGTCCTCCTACTTTTGGTAAGCACTGACTTTGTGGTTAAATCGTGCTCAGTGACAGGCAAAGGCTGGGTCTGTCTGTGTGGTGATGCCTGCCAGTGTTGTCAAATCAAAACTGAACCATCCTGTTAATATCTGGGTCTGTTCTCTGCTGTGGTGTTGTCCCTGAGTTGTTTGCGTCATTGCTGTTTGTGAGTGCCGTGTGGTTAATACTTGTAATTTGTCTGTCTTATTCAAACCTGTTGACAAGTATTATACAATCTTGCTCCTGGGCAGTAGGCACCCAGGATGAGTAGACCATACCACTGCTGTGGACATGAGTTTTTGCTGGGCTCTGGGATCAGTGCCACTGCCAGGGAAAGAGAGGGAAGGAAGTCATACAGAGCTGGTCATATTGTTAGAGCCAAAAGTCAGGGCAGCTTAAATGGCTGAGAGAGTGTAGACACGTTAACAGTGGATTAGACATGGTTTCTCTCTCCAAATTGTTGGGTAATATTCGCTTGGGTTAGGAAGGCCTGAGAGATGTTGGTGCCGATTGTAGGGGCAGCTATCTAATATTGGTTAGTTGTGAGCTTAGCTTAGTGGTAGCAAAGCTTCCCCATCACTGGCTTTGACAGCACTGTTTTCATCGCAGTCTTGTTATTTCCCCAATGTCATCAGCATTGTCCAGATGTGTGCATTGTGTTGTGTGTCTGACTGTGTGACTCCACTGTGTTCCCTTCTTGTCTGAGCGATGTTTGGCTGAGCAGGTCCACAGTAGCTGTTTGTTTAGCAATGAAAGCCCTCTTAAGTCTGTACCCTGTGCTCTGGACCTGAGAGTCAGCCTGCCATTGGCACATGGTCTTCTCCAGTCCAGTCTACTCTGCGTGGCACACTGATGAATAACCTAAACAGTGACCTGGGAGAGAAAAGCATTGCACTGTCATAATGAATCACAAGAACCAGAAACTAATTCTCCTGCTATTTATGGAGCTTCCTTAGGGGCTAGGGAACAGGTGAGCCAAGCATGAGTAATGCCTAAACTACATCAGGACATTTTTTTGTATTTTTATTTTTTTATCTTTTTGCAGTGCATTTGATTGCACAATTTTGCATTGGCTGTGCTAGAGAGGAGGTTTCCTGTAGTTTTGATTGTGGTATTGACTGATACTTTGGCTGTGTGTTACAGCCTATTACCTACAATGTTCAGTTCACATGTTGGATCCAGACTCAGATTGGCTGTTTGTTTCTTTCCCTAATGGATTCATTTTTGTCTCCAGCTGTAGCATGTCCAAACTCCCAGACTCCATAGACGTCGGGGATTTCTCCATGGACAACATGACAGGTACAGTACGTGTTTCCGTGTGCTCCTCTAGGGTACCACTACCTAGGTTACCTACCCTTGAGTGTTGTGACTTTGAGAGTGAGAGAATACTACCCCTAAATGGTTTCACCATCTGCTTGATTTTGTATGGAGTTATTTTCTGTTGAACAAACAATCACAGAGTATGTGCAGAGCAACTGCTTTTACAATCAATAGATTTACTGACTCCAGGTACGAATCTGCATTTTCTTTTTTGCCAGCTGATCCAGACACCTTTTTAGCAGGGCTTTCCGTCAGGCTCAGCTGTGCTAAACTTCTAGGTAACCAGACACCTGAGACAATTATAGCGTCTTTGCAGCCTGTAGCTGACACGCCACCGGGACTCCAAGCTGCAGACTGTACTCTCCCCTGGGACTGGGGGCGGGGACGCTTAACTACCCAACTGAATATGAGATTGAACATGTCCGCTGGTCATTTTTGAGAAGCAAAATAAACTGTAAAACTGAAGAGTGATAGTTCCCATGTTAAGCAGTGGGGCTGTGATCAGGTTATTAGTGTAGTATAAAAATGTGCTGTTGATTTATTTAGTGTTATATGAGCAGTGGTGGAGTCTGTCAGTCTGTGGTTGGCTTGGCTCACTGGAGTGCTAAACGGTGCAGCTTTCCAAGATAACACTCAGTCTATTTCACCTCTGATCTGTGTGTGTGTGTGTGTGTGTGTGTGTGTGCTTATCATCACTATGATTTACCCTGGTGTTTTTCAGAATAAAATCTTGGTACTGTACCAAAGGTTTTAAGATGAACTATGTCATTATCATATGAATAGAACGGGCTTGAAAGCTCTAACCCTGGCAACTGACTGGCAAATTCATGAAAACACTTGCAATGTCTGCCTGGTATTGTGACTCAATAATTTCCAGGGTATTTTGGAATGTTCTGTCAACTGATTGTTAATGTAGAATATTAATTCAAATTATGCTAACTGATATCGCTCATGCAGTGGAATGTATTTTTTGTAATGTAAAGTTAAGCTGACTCAACAAATTACAGCACAGGGTGCACTTCCTTCCTCCTTGTACTTCATGGCATGAGTACACTCAAAATGGCTGCCAGTTCACCCATTATGCCATCATTGACTTGAACGTAGACAACCTTTCTATTCATTCTTATTTCTATGGTAATTACTGTATGTGAACTGAACTAATGTCAATTCTCCTGCTTGTTCTTTTACAGCCCCTACGTTTCCAGATAAGATGTCCCCCGTCAAGACCGCTCTCACCCTAAAAGACTACGAGAATGTGAGGAATTTTCATCACTTCAATCCCTATTATGGAGATGTTTTCTGCCTTACCTGACAAGGCCTCCAACCACTGTAGATACAATTTCAAGAGGGCTGTTCATGTGTCAGGATCCCAAATGGCTCAGCGGTCTAAGGCACTGCATCTAAGTGCTAGTGGTGTCACTACAGACCCTGGTTCAATTACAGGCTGTATCACAACTGGCTGTAATTGGGAGTCCCAAAGGGTGGCGCACAATTGGCCCAGCATCTTTAAGGTTTGGCCGGTGAAGGCCGTCTTTGTAAATAAGAATTTGCTCTTAACTGACTTGCCAAGTTAAATAAAAAGGATCCTCTTGAGACTCTAACCAGCATTGTCTCAAACTAGTTATTTATCCTAATATGTTCCATTTAAAATGGTAATCATTTCATGGTAAACCATTGAATGGAAATACAGACCACTGCAGCATGCATTGTAGGCCTTATCCCAGTATCAGCGACAGACATGTCGGATATTATGGTTTTTAATAAGCCTGATCCAGTGTTTAGCCAAACCAAGGAGAAGACGACAACCACTTAGCCTTGTTCCAAGCATGGGGGGGGGGGGGCTACAGTAGGGGAAGCCTGCTGAAATTCAGTGCTTTACTCCGATTTCTCTTTTCTCCCTATGCTTGATGATTAGATGTTGGTAGAGTGGTCATCTGGACTCCATCTCCTGCTCCAGATGTGTGCAGTTAAAGGCCCTGTAGCACAGTGATGCACAGTCTGCCGAAGCTGAATACCTCTCCCCTTTCCCAGACCACAAAAACTGTCTCAAACATGGCTTATTACACTACCCCCACCCCCCGTCCTCTTTCTCTCTTTCTGTCTCTGTGTGTGTGCTTCTCTACTGGACCATGTGAAATGACTGCTTTTTCTCCGGGGATAAATTGCTCAGCTGCTATGTTATTTTGACCTCATTTACTGTATTTGCAGTAGCCTTGTTATAGACTGTATAGGCAGTTATACATAGGATGGTTATAGAATGGTCTGATTTTCAAGAAGGTAGTAGCTTTAATGGCCATAACTTTTAGTTTTCATTGTTCGTCAGTGTCTCCTTTTCTAATCAAATGAAGTCCGAGGTTACATAAGTCTATATTTATTTTCTTCTCCTTCTATTCTCAGCAAATCATGACTCTGAAGAAGGAGAACTTCAACCTGAAGCTGCGTATTTACTTCATGGAGGAGCGCATGCAGCAGAAATGCGACGACTCCACAGAGGACATATACAAAACGGTGTGTGTGTGTGTAGAGGGGTGTGTGGTCATGTGTTACGTCATTCACACCCGTCAGTGCCATGATAATGTAATATGTGACTCATATAATATAATATGTCATTCATAATTAGGAACAATGACCACATGGCCCCAGCAGCCATGAATACAACAGGCCATTGTTCCACCTAGGGCTGTGCGGTATACTGTATTTTATTATCAAATCAAATGTATTTATATATAGCCGTTCTTACATCAGCTGATAGCTCAAAGTGCTGTACAGAAACCCAGCCTAAATCCCCAAACAGCAAGCAATGCAGGTGTAGAAGCACGGTGGCTAGGAAAAACTCCCTAGAAAGGCCAAAACCTAGGAAGAAACCTAGAGAGGAACCAGGCTATGTGGGGTGGCCAGTCCTCTTCTGGCTGTGCTGGGTGGAGATTATAACAGAACATGGCCAAGATGTTCAAATGTTCATAAATGACCAGCATGGTCGTATAATAATAAGGCTGAACAGTTGAAACTGGAGCAGCAGCACGGTCAGGTGGACTGGGGACAGCAAGGAGTCATCATGTCAGGTAGTCCTGGGGCATCAAATCAAATCAAATCAAATTTTATTTGTCACATACACATGGTTAGCAGATGTTAAATGCGAGTGTAGCGAAATGCTTGTGCTTCTAGTTCCGACAAATGCAGTGATAACCAACAAGTAATATAACTAACAATTCCAAAACTACTGTCTTATACACAGTGTAAGGGGATAAGGAACATGTACATAAGGATATATGAATGAGTGATGGTACAGAGCATCATACAGTAGATGGTATCGAGTACAGTATATACATATGAGATGAGTGTGTAGACAAAGTAAACAAAGTGGCATAGTTAAAGTGGCTAGTGATACATGTGTTACATAAGGATGCAGTCGATGATGTACAGTATATACATATGCATATGAGATGAATAATGTAGGGTAAGTAACATTATATAAGGTAGCATTGTTTAAAGTGGCTAGTGATATATTTACATAATTCCCATCAATTCCCATTATTAAAATGGCTGGAGTTGGGTCAGTGTCAATGACAGTGTGTTGGCAGCAGCCACTCAATGTTAGTGGTGGCTGTTTAACAGTCTGATGGCCTTGAGATAGAAGCTGTTTTTCAGTCTCTCGGTCCCAGCTTTGATGCACCTGTACTGACCTCGCCTTCTGGATGATAGCGGGGTGAACAGGCAGTGGTTCGGGTGGTTGATGTCCTTGATGATCTTTATGGCCTTCCTGTAACAACGGGTGGTGTAGGTGTCCTGGAGGGCAGGTAGTTTGCCCCGGTGATGCGTTGTGCAGTCCTCACTACCCTCTGGAGAGCCTTACGGTTGAGGGCGGAGCAGTTGCCGTACCAGGCGGTGATACAGCCCGCCAGGATGCTCTCGATTGTGCATCTGTAGAAGTTTGTGAGTGCTTTTGGTGACAAGCCGAATTTCTTCAGCCTCCTGAGGTTGAATAGGCGCTGCTGCGCCTTCTTCACGACGCTGTCAGTGTGAGTGGACCAATTCAGTTTGTCTGTGATGTGTATGCCGAGGAACTTAAAACTAGCTACCCTCTCCACTACTGTTCCATCGATGTGCATAGGGGGGTGTTCCCTCTGCTGTTTCCTGAAGTCCACAATCATCTCCTTAGGCATGGTCCTAGGGCTCAGGTCCTCCGAGAGAAAGAAAGAAAGAGAGAAGGAGAGAATTAGAGAACGCACACTTAGATTCACACAGGACACCGAATAGGACAGGAGAAGTACTCCAGATATAACAAACTGACCCTAGCCCCCCGAGACACATACTACTGCAGCATAAATACTGGAGGCTGAGCCAGGAGGGGTCAGGAGACACTGTGGCCCCATCCGAGGACACCACCGGACAGGGCCAAACAGGGAGGATATAACCCCACCCACTTTGCCAAAGCACAGCCCCCATACCACTAGAGGGATAACTTCAACCACCAACTTACCATCCTGAGACAAGGCTGAGTATAGCCCACAAAGATCTCCGCCATGGCACAACCCAAGGGGGGGCGCCAACCCAGACAGGATGACCACATCGGTGAATCAACCCACTCAGGTGACGCACCCCTTCCAGGGACGGCATGAGAGAGCCCCAGTAAGCCAGTGACTCAGCCCCTGTAATAGGGTTAGAGGCAGAGAATCCCAGTGGAAAGAGGGGAACCGGCCAGGCAGAGACAGCAAGGGCGGTTCGTTGCTCCAGAGCCTTTCTGTTCACCTTCCCACTCCTGGGCCAGACTACACTCAATCATATGACCCACTGAAGAGATGAGTCTTCAGTAAAGACTTAAAGGTTGAGACCGAGTTTGCGTCTCTGACATGGGTAGGCAGACCGTTCCATAACAATGGAGCTCTATAGGAGAAAGCCCTGCCTCCAGCTGTTTGCTTAGAAATTCTAGGGACAATTAGGAGGCCTGTGTCGTAAAACCTTGAAATCAGCCCTTGCTTTGACGGGAAGCCAGTGTAGAGAGGCTAGCACTGGAGTAATATGATCAAATATTTTTTTTCTAGTCAGGATTCTAGCAGCCGTATTTAGCACCAACTGAAGTTTAATTAGTGCTTTATCCGGGTAGCCGGAAAGTAGAGCATTGCAGTAGTCTAACCTAGAAGTGACAAAAGCATGGGTTAATTTTTCTGCATCATTTTTGGACGGAAAGTTGATTTTTGCAATGTGCAATATTACGTAGATGGAAGAAAGCTGTCCTTGAAATGGTCTTGATATGTTCTTCAAAAGAGAGATCAGGGTCCAGAGTAACGCCGAGGTCCTTCACAGTTTAATTTGAGACGACTGTACAACCATTAAGATTAATTGTCAGATTCAACAGAAGATCTCTTTGTTTCTTGGGACCTAGAACAAGCATCTCTGTTTTGTCCGAATTTAAAAATAGAAAGTTTGCAGCCATCCACTTCCTTATGTCTGAAACACATGCTTCTAGCAAGGGCAATTTTGGGGCTTCACCATGTGTCATTGAAATGTACAGCTGTGTGTCATCCGCATAGCAGTGAAAGTTAACATTATGTTTTCGAATAACATCCCCAAGAGGTAAAATATATAGTGAAAACAATAGTGGTCCTAAAACGGAACCTTGAGGAACACTGAAATTTACAGTTGATTTGTCAGAGGACAAAACCATTCACAGAGACAAACTGATTTCTTTCCGACAGATAAGATCTAAACCAGGCCAGAACTTGTCCGTGTAGACCAATTTGGGTTTCCAATCTCTCCAAAAGAATGTGGTGATCGATGGTATCAAAAGCAGCACTAAGGTCTAGGAGCACGAGGACAGATGCAGAGCCTCGGTCCGATGCCATTAAAATGTAATTTACCACCTTCACAAGTGCCGTCTCAGTGCTATGATGGGGTCTAAAACCAGACTGAAGCATTTCGTATACATTGTTTGTCTTCAGGAAGGCAGTGAGTTGCTGCGCAACAGCCTTTTGTAAATTTTTTGAGAGGAATGGAAGATTCGATATAGGCTGATAGTTTTTTTATATTTTCTGGGTCAAGGTTTGGCTTTTTCAAGAGAGGCTTTATTACTGCCACTTTTAGTGAGTTTGGTACACATCTGGTGGATAGAGAGACGTTTATTATGTTCAACATAGGAGGGCCAAGCACAGGAAGCAGCTCTTTCAGTAGTTTAGTTGGAATAGGGTCCAGTATGCAGCTTGAAGGTTTAGAGGCCATGATTATTTTCATCATTGTGTCAAGAGATATAGTACTAAAACACTTGAGCGTCTCTCTTGATCCTAGGTCCTGGGAGAGTTGTGCAGACTCAGGACAACTGAGCTTTGAAGGAATACGCAGATTTAAAGAGCAGTCCGTAATTTGCTTTCTAATAATCATAATCTTTTCCTCAAAGAAGTTCATGAATTTATCACTGCTAAAGTGAAAGTCATCCTCTCTTGGGGAATGCTGCTTTTTAGTTTGCTTTGCGACAGTATGAAAAAGGAATTTCGGATTGTTCTTATTTTCCTCAATTAAGTTAGAAAAATAGGATGATCGAGCAGCAGTAAGGGCTCTTCGGTACTGCACGGTACCGTCTTTCCAAGCTAGTTGGAAGACTTCCAGTTTGGTGTGGCGCCATTTCCGTTCCAATTTTCTGGAAGCTTGCTTCAGATCTCGGGTATTTTCTGTGTACCAGGGAGCTAGTTTCTTTTGAGAAATGTTTTTAGTTTTTAGGGGTGCAACTGCATCTAGGGTATTGCGCAAGGTTACATTGAGTTCCTCAGTTAGGTGGTTAACTGATTTTTGTCCTCTGGCGTCCTTGGGTAGACAGAGGGAATCTGGAAGGACATCAAGGAATCTTTGTGTTGTCTGTGAATTTATAGCATGACTTTTGATGTTCCTTGGTTGGGGTCTGAGCAGATTATTTGTTGCAATTGCAAACGTAATAAAAGAGTGGTCCGATAGTCTAGGATTATGAGGAAAAACATTAAGATCCACAACATTTATTCCATGGGACAAAACTAGGTCCAGCGTATGACTGTGACTGTGAGTGGGTCCAGAGACATGTTGGACAAAACCCATTGAGTCGATGATGGCTCCGAAAGCCTTTTGGAGTGGGTCTGTGGACTTTTCCATGTGAATATTAAAGTCACCAAAGATTAGAATGTTATCTGCTATAGCTACAAGGTCCGATAGGAATTCAGAGAACTCAGTGAGGAACGCTGTATATGGCCCAGGAGGCCTGTAAACAGTCGCTATAAAAAGTGATTGAGTAGACTGCATAGATTTCATGACTAGAAGCTCAAAAGACGAAAACGTCTTATATTATATACCGGTCTTGATGTATGGACTGGTTTGAGTTTTTACTTTACCCTCTATAATGGTATGTCAATGTTTGGTTTGTTAAATGTGATCTGGAACTTAACAAATCTGGTTATTTGGTCAATTTTTTTGGTTTACTCTGTTTGATACTTTAGTCATCTCTCTCTCTCCTCCTGCATGCCACTAAACACACCAAGCCATTCCCCCTGTTACTCAAGGAGAGATTAGTTGCTCGACCACGGAGTTACAAGCACTTTCTTCCTGTTCACTCTGCATGGTCAGGTGGATGCAACAAGATGTCGGTGACATGCTGCTTTCCACAAGCATTCTAGAATTACACTATTAGTTTATTTTACTGTCTGCAAACTACTGTCTGCTAGTTAGTCTTAGCAAGTTGTTGCTAAAATAATTTGTTAGCCGCTAATGCTAATCACTAGTTAGCTGGCTATTTAGCATGATAAATGTAATACGAGTCAGCAAACCTAGCTAGCTAATACTGCCTGGTACCAATGCTGGTGTAGGCCTAGATAAGCATGTTTGTGCAACGGTATCTTATCAGAGGAATCGGTGAAGCATGAATATTGTGGCTAGCTAGCTACATGAAGTAAGAAAACAACATGTAATGTAACATCTAATTAGGGCCCCATGGAAACACTGACTCAAATCGAGCTTTATTTCTACAGCACATTTCAAACATGGAATGTGCTTTACAGGAAAAACTAAACAATAAAAACAAAAGCTGAAATATTTACTACACAACAAACATAAGATAAAACAACTAAAGAACAACACAAACTAAACAACTAAAGTTCCCTAAGGAAAAGCTCTCTTTAATATATCCACGGTGTCTGCCCCCCCCAGGTTCTCTAACAGGCTATTCCAGAGGCTGGGGCATAAAGGCTGCCTTGCCATGCCTCTTGGTCCTAGACTTTGTGCCAGAGGACTTGAGGGACCTACTGGGTACATCACTTAAAAGCATGTCTGACATGTATTGGTGTGCACAATTGTGGATTGTTTAAAAAAAATGATAGAATAATCTCCAAATGAATTCTTAAACTCATAGGCAGCCCGTGCAGAGACCTTAAAATCGGTGTAATGTGTGCCCTTTGTCTGGTCCTGGTCAGTACCTGTGCTTAAGCATTCTGAATGTTTTGCAGTTGACCAATGGCTTTCTTGGGCAGACCAGACAGGAGAGCATACAGTAGTCAAGCCTGCTTGTAATCAAAGCATGGCAGTGTTTCAGGTGTTAAAAAGCTATTTTGGTCACATTCCTAATGTGTAATTAAAAATTTAGTTCAGGATCTAAAATAATTTTTTAACATGGTGTTTTATCTTTATTGCCTGTGAATTCAAATGTGCAGCTAGATTCACGCTCTCTGATCAACACTGGTTCCTACCCTGTCAATAATTCCTCCGTGATATATTCATTTGTTGTCGTGTCAAACAACAATGTATTCAAGGTGCTGCCCAACAGTGGAGGCTGCTGAAGGACGGGTGGCTGCTTTTTCTCCGGGGATATGAATAGAGTCATGAATAATTGCTGGAACGGAGCAAATGGAATGGCATCAAACACAAGGAAACTATGTGTCTTGACATATTTGATACCATTCCACTTACCAAAAGGCTTTCCTCTCCAATTAAAGTGCCACCAACCTCCTGTGCTGCCCACTATATTTCATCTATAGAATTAGAATAGTCATTATATATCATAACTCCAACAGTTCACAAATGAACTAGGCCTAGATTTTTTTGCTTCATCATAATGCGTGGCACAGTGTCGAAATGATAATAAAAGTGCAGGAAAATGCTGGCCATTACTTTTGTTTGGAGTTGGATTGATCAGTATAAGTGGAGGAAGCCTATAATGTGTGTGTTGCCACCCTGGGGTCATGAACTACTTGGAAAGCATATTTTAGAACTTTTTTTATTATTCCAAAACATAAAATGTCGTCAAAAATGTGAAAAATATTGACATGATATTTTGTCCATATCTTCCAGCCCTAGTTCCACCTAAAAACACAGCTAATCCCCACCAGAGTTTGGTCTGAGATCAGTGGGCTAAATGTAAGACACCAGGTTCTCCAAAGGATTTTTAAACAAGGTGGTGCTGCTGCTGCGTACGGCAGTGGGAGACCCACAAGGTGGAGCAGTGCCACTCTTACATTCTTTGGAGAGAACCCTACGACATGGTAGATGAGTATTTAGTAAAGTAGTGAGACTAGCCCACTGATCTCAGACCAGTTTCACTACTTTACTAAATGCACAACTGACATATCTCACATTTAGTCTACTGATCTCAGAGACAAGTCTGTTGTCTTCGTCATAGAAAAATATTGTCTTATTTTATTTCTGTATTCTATTTTTACGATGATCCGCCTGCAATTGAGTACACACCTACTCATTGTTACGATATGAACACATAGCTTCCAGTGCCAAAGCGAATTACATTGTTGAAGTATGCAGTTGAGGACCATACTCAACATATTCTCAGACCATACTTGGAGTGCTTTAGGAACCACTCCAAACAAAATACAATGCAGGAATGAGCTATTTGAGCTAAGCTACGGTGTGCCAGGTTTTTATGTAAAATATCTGTGTTAAAGTGAATGGAATTTGACTGAATGATTGTCCTCAGAACATTGAGCTGAAGGTGGAGGTGGAGTCTATGAAGAGAGATCTGGCAGAGAAGCATGAGCTACTGGTGTCTGCATCGTGAGTACAGCCTGCTGATACTGTTTGAGTACTGACTACTGATGCTATCGCTGTGAGTACCGACTACTGACGCCATCGGTCTGCGAGTACCGACTGCGGCTGACGCCATCGGTCTGCGAGTACCGACTGCGGCTGACGCCATCGGTCTGCGAGTACAGACTGCGGCTGACGCCATCGGTCTGCGAGTACAGACTGCGGCTGACGCCATCGGTCTGCGAGTACAGACTGCGGCTGACGCCATCGGTCTGCGAGTACAGACTGCGGCTGACGCCATCGGTCTGCGAGTACAGACTGCGGCTGACGCCATCGGTCATCAATAGTCCTGACTCACTTTTCACTATTTGATTAATCACTAGTTCATTAGTTGGTAAACATTGACTGTCATTGATCCAAGTGTGTGTTAGGGGGCCAGTTGTGTATTTTTGCCCTTTACTTGTCAAATAACTTTAGTTTATTCTGTCAAATATTGAAAATCCAAATAATAAATAAATAAACTTTGATCACTCCTGTCTTGTTATCAGGAAAGCGTTGGAGAGCCTGGCAGGTAGAGAGTCTGGTGACTCCCTGCGTGTGAGAGAGCGAGCCCACAGGGAGATGGATGCACTCCGAGACACTCTCAACAAGCGCATCGCTGAGCTGGAGCAGGTGAGCACTGGGCTACGGCATTACTGCACTAATATGAACACTGAATACAGAGCACCTTAATTTGGGAGGACGGGCTTGTGGTAATGGCGGAACCAGCTGAATGAATGGTATCAAATATATCAAACACATGGTTTCCATTTGCTCCGTTCCAGCCATTATGATGAGCCGTCCTCCCCTCAGCAGCTTCCACTGGTCTTACCATGTGTCTAAGAGACTTTAGTCAAAGTTAGGTGGTAATGCAAAGGCACATTATTGGGAAAGGTCAGTGACTAGTCTTGGAACATTCCCATCAATTTTCTCTTCCATGTCAGGGTCTGAGAGCAGCCGAGAAGGAAGTCGACAAGATGGCCGCCATTGCTGAGCAGGAGAAGGTGAGAAGCATTGGTATGGAGAAGCAGCTCTTGACCCTGGGCCCGTCGGGAACCTTCACCCCCATCCATGTTCCCAGCCACGACCTGCAGCAGGCTCTACAGGAGAAAAACGGGTAAGGATAGATACAAAGGGGTTTTTCAACAAAGTGTAAAACCTAGGCTGTGTCCGAAATGGCTCCCTATACGGTGCCGTTCAAAAGTAGTTCACTATATAGGGTTCCATTTCAATTGCAGCCCATGTACTTTTAATTTAATATCTGCTGTGATATTCTACACTGACACAAACATGTTGATCATGGAGAAATTAGATGATTATGTAGCTCTGATGTACTCTGTCTCTTCCATTTCACCTGCCTTGAGTATACTAATACTTTTTTGTTATCCAATGGCACCTAAATGTAAGAACAATATGTCTTTTGTTTATAATGGGGATAAATGTTTTGATAATGTAAACATAACGTAGCCTACTTTTTGTCCCTCCAGTGTCATAGATCAACTGAGGATATCTGTGATGAACCAGGAAGCTGTGATCCAACAACTACAAAGTACTGGCAGAGACCAGGGGACGGACACACCAACCACAGAGCACACCCTACAGCTCTCTGCTCTCATTGGCCAGAAAGACCAGGAACTGCAGACTCTGAGGGCTGAGCTGGGCCGTGAGAAGGACAGGACGGAGAAGGACCATCAGGTGTTTTTTTTCTTCTTGATTTCTGTCGCCATATTGCCTAACGCATATCAGCTTAATATCTCAATCTACCAACTTTACCCTCTTACATCATGTGATGGCAGACCACCCCGGAATCTATGATTCCTTCCCATCCAGTATTGCCTAGGCTCCTTCTCGACCGTATTGGAGGAAAAAGCCCAAGGTCCATTCCCTCCTGCTCCAGTGCATTTTGAGAACAAAGTGAGGAGAGAGAGAGTGCCAGGAATCAAGAAAATATGTATTGAGAAGGAGCCAGACTCAGAACGAGTGCCTAAGGGGGTATGAGCCGGTTGAGGTTGTTTCTGGATGGGGCCATGGGGAAGATCTAAATAATGCATACCCTTCGCATCTTCTTCCTCATTGGATGAGAAAGCCAGTGGTCCCTCCCCTCTGACCTTTTCCTCCAATGGGTTTTGAGGAGGGGGAGAGAGGAGACTGTCTCCACGTCCTATCTTCCAATAGTGTCTGACAGTGCATACACTAATGCGTATTAGACTTCTCTGACCTCTGAGTGTCCAACTAGAGTGTACTTGCTTGTGATTGTCTGTTTTGTTGGGTTGTATGACACTCCTTTTGTTGTCTAATTCTGTGGCGGCTCTTTTATTTAGTGACAGGTCACGGTGTGCCCACCAGGCATTAGCTACCCTCTCTTAGCTGTCTCCTGCATTCATGTAATTCAAGTGTACGCACAGCGGAATGACACACATGTCCTCTGGCCATATCTCTCTGTGTGCGACATGGAACAGACACAATCTGTCAGACGGTTTGACTCTGAATCTGCTCCATGAGAGGAAATGCATTCTGAAATTGTCTATTGTGTTGCCCTTTTTACGTCTGTATACCTCCTCTTATGTTCTTTACAGTGCTGTTGGTTTCTGTTGGTTTCTCTGTCTGTTCTGCTTTGTTGTGGCAGGCAAGAGCTTTGTGGTTTATAGAAGTTGCCATCAACAGAGGAAGCTGACGTCATTGGTTCCCCAGGGAGAGAAGTAGAGTTGTTAGATGTCTGTTCTATTCTTCTCAACCATCTGCAAGCTAACACTATAATCTACTGCTAGAATCTGTCTACTTTATTAACCTAAATGATGTAAAATGATTGGGATGTATGGTTGTCTTAACTAGCTACAATAAGTTGAATGCACTGACTGTCAGTCGCGCTGGATAAGAGCGTCTGCTAAATGACCTAAATCAAATGTTATTTGTTGCATACTCATGTTTAGCAGATGTTATTGCGAGTGTAATTAGATGCTTGTGTTCCTAGCTCCAACAGTGCAGTAATATCTAACAATACATAATATGCACAAATCCAAAGTAAAATAATGGAATTAAGAAATATTAGGATGCGCAATGTTGGAATCCGGAGATTAAGTGTGATGTATTGTCAGTATGGGGATAGAATATATACTATATCTGAAGAATACGTGGATAGTGTATGTACAGCAATGGTTGAATAGTATGGACTTGACTACTGCCGGGTAAAACAGTATGTGAACGTTGTTAAAGTGACCAGTGTTCCACATCTATGTACATGGGGCCTCTAAGATGCATGGATGAGTAACCGGGTGGCATCTGAATACATTTTTTCCCCCCTCATTAGCCTAGGTGTGTGGAAAGACCAATATTGTACATTTATGAGGAGGAAATTAGTCCTGATAAAGCTTTCCTGTTTCACTGACTCACCCAATGATGCACAGCTCACTCAACGGTGATGGCTGATGCGCTCGTGCCAGGAGCCTCTCTCTTATTTTTTACTTTGTAAACAATACTGTTCGGGCCTATTTGCAAGTTGATACCATATTTGTTAGCCTACAGACAGATTAGTCTTCTTCTTTCCATTTGCTTTCCAACCAGTGTTTTCCCACGATTGCATATGAAATATTGCGAAAGGCCTGTTTTGGCTGCATGCCGTTCGCTGACAGATTTGCCTTGCGTTCCCAGCTGTAGGCATGTCTTGTGATTGGACGACACACCATCCACAGCTAGGCTATGAAGAAGAAAAGCTATTGATCCTCTGTGGCTAAATTATAGGCCTACTCCTGATGTAGTATTCCAAATTATTACATTTCTTTTCCCGAACGGAAAGCAGTAATTCTATAACTTTTGACAATTGTATTTCAATTTATCAGAGGAGTTGCGGCACCTGCATCACCCTTCCCGCCGCTCTGATTCTATAAGGAAATGGATGAAGTGCAACGCTGGAGAGATCAGTTGCGGGCTCATGTCTATTAGAGCGGAGAGAGATCCTAGAAAGTTAATATCATTCTAGACTACAATGTTGTGCAAACCATAAACCTGGGTCAGCCCAACACTAATCAGGTGTTGGAATGTGAAAATAATTGATATTCTATTTTTTTTAGGGAGCGGGAGAATTACAGAGGAGGCTAAATTGAATGACCTGTGATTAGAATTTTTACATTGCATATGGTGAATAGTTTTTCGTGCCATGAGAGGTACCGCCTCCTGGCAAATGGGTTGCGGAACGAAACAGTCCAAAATTGAGAGGTGCCAGATCCAGTTCCGTCAGGATCCGGCTCAAATTTAAGCACTGTTGATAGCAGATCAAAAGATGGAGTTCATCTGCAAGATGGACAAATATAGTATTATTATTTTGTCCTGTCAGACAGTAGGGGAAGCTGTCAGTGCCCATTTTTCCTCTGTTCTCTTGGCCCAGGTTTCTGTGTTAATACAGGATTAGTATCCCGGCAGGAGAGAGTTGCCCTTAGGGTTATTTATGGACTAACTTTATATTAAAAACCACAACCCCTATAGCTTTATATTGGATTCTGTCTGGGCTGTCTGTCAGATTACATGGTGTGAAAGGGGTAAAGCTGGGTAAAAGGAGTCCAGTCTCTGGGTTGTTAGGTCAGTAGTGTGTATCAGAGAGCCACACACACGTAGAGGTCTTAAGGGGCCAGGCAGTTCATCACTGTAGCTCTATCATGTTTTCTGAGGTGAGGCAGGTGGTGGCATTGAGGACCAGGTGAGGCCATCTCTTAATCTTAAATCAGATTTACCTTAGCCTTGCCAAGGAGACCAACACACCTTAACCAGCCCCTGGTCAATGTCACCTCACCTGTGTAGATTTAGAGCCCGCCCAGGCCCTGCTGTCCTTGTTGGGGCAGCCAGGATGAGTAGATAGTCCTGGGTTCAGATGGGGCTGGATTACGAGGCCAGCAGTCAGCCGTAACACAGGAGATCACCGCGGGTCCAGTCCAGGGGATTTGGTCTGATTGAATGTGTGGGACAGCGGAGGAGGGATTAGAAGATGGGGCTTAACGCTTACGCTGCTCTCACCAGGAAGAGCTTTGTCAGTCTCTCCTCTTCAATCAGAGCGGGAGAGTCTGCTGTATGCCATGGCTGGCAGACTGACGACCATGGGAAAGCAGAGAGTTTTTTGTGTTTAGGATCTGTAAGTGTTGGACTGAACTGTGAGCTTACTGCACTGTTCCTGTCACAGAAATGGAGAGAGTATTTTCTCTGTGCCATGGCTGGCAAGCTGACTACTGCGGGAGATAGGCTCTGTGTATAAATGCTTCAATCTGAGTGCGTTTCTCTGTTGGACTGAACCATCATCTCTAGTCATCACCATGAAGGACCCATGCCGCGTATGCAGATTACGCCTCATTGGCAGCCAGTGCCGCTGGATCTTCAACCCGTCAGGCAAACGGCAGCTTCAGGTCATCCTGTCCCACGTGCTGGGGCGCCTGGTCGACCGCGACCCCGACGGCCAAGCATCAGAGTTCCTGTGCGGCAAGTGCGTGTTCACGCTGGAGCGCATAGTGCAGTGCGACGTACAGATCGGCAGGCTGCAGGAGGAGCATGCTGCCCAAGTGCAGCGGTTGCAGCAGGAAAGAGAGAATCTGAAGCAGTGTGTGGCCCACGTCTATGGACGCCACAACCCCCTGCCGGAGAGGCCCGACGTGGGGGAGGTGAGCACCATTATGACCCCCCTCTGGAGGTCCTCTGAAGGTGGAAGTTCCGATGAGTGCGGGGGAGATCAGTTTACGTCAGAAGGGCAGAGGAAGGAAGATGGAGGGGATGGGCGGGTGAGGTGCTCTGTGAGTATGGACCTCCTGGGTGGTCCAGTGGGAGCCGCAGGTCGGTCAAGCTCAACCCACAGGAGGGTGCAGTCTGGTGGGGATCCCTGCCCGGAGAAGAACTCTGGGCTCCGCTCTCGGAGCATGATGTACCAGGACCTGGTCTACCGCAAAGGCACCCTCTCATCCCCCAGTTCCAGGTTCCGCTCAGCTTCGCTTCAGTCCCTGAACCCAGACCACCCTCATCAGACAGAAACCCTGGGCCCCCTGTCACAGAGACCCTGCAGAGAGTCAAAGATATCAGTGAGGGAATGCTCTCCTTCAGTGGGCCATACTACCACCAGAAACCAGAGAGGGCATTCCCCAGCCCAGCCTCCCATCTCCGACCTGCTGCAGCTGCTGCGCTCCATCCCCAGACGACCAATCCCAGGGACCCCCGGGAGCCGCATCCCCGTTCTGCGGATGAAGCCCATGGTGGGACAGCCACTCCCCCCTGGAGCCCGACGCAGACGGAGAGAGGCTGAGTGGAAGTCGCTCCAGGACCTCACAGAGGAGTTTAATGATGGTTACATTCCTCTCAGAGCTGAGGTAGTCCAGTCCTCTCACCTCAGACCGATCCTCTGTAGAGAACTTGGAAGGCCATGGAAATGTAGCTTTAGACTGAATTTGGATAATTATTTGACTAAAAATTATCTACCAGTTGTGAGGTTGGATATCGTCGCAGTAAAAGGATCAATTTTTGTTGATAATGGGAAATAAAGTATACGTGAATAAATGTATCAATAAAAGGGATTCACAGGTGTTCTCTGCCCCTGTGGCAGTTTTCCCTTCCCCTTTGATGTCCTATTTTCCTTTCTTAGCCAACTCATTCTCTTTGACTAATTTCCCAGAATTCTGTTTCCCTTCCCCAGGGTTTCACTGAGCAGCTGAATGAGGTGAGCAGGCTGGAGACAGCCCAGAGGCAGCTGAATGAGGAGATGAACCAGTTCAGAGCAATGAACCAGAACCTCTCCAAGACCCTTGAGGACATCCAGAATAACAACAAGGTGATTTGGGGGGAGGGAAGAAAATGGGTAGCAAATAGTTTTTGTTATTTGATATATATATATATTTATTAGAGGTCGATCAATTAATCGGAATATCCTATTTTAATTAGGGCCGATTTCAAGTTTTCATAACAAACTGATTTTGCCGTTTTAAAATATTTTTTACACCTTTAATTAACTAGGCAAGTCAGTTAAGAACACATTCTTATTTTCAATGACAGCCTAGGAATGGTGGGTTAACTGCCTTGTTCAGGGGCAGAACGACAGATTTTTACCTTGTAAGCTCGGGGATTCGATCTTGCAAACATACGGTTAACTAGTCCAACGCTCTAACCACTTGCCTTACATTGCACTCCACGAGGAGCCTGCCTGTTGCGCGAATGCCGTAAGAAGCCAAGGTAAGTTGCTAGCTAGCATTAAACTTATCTTTATAAAAAAATCAATCAATCATAATCACTAGTTAACTACACATGGTTGATGATATTACTAGTTTATCTAGCGTGTCCTGCGTTGCATATAATCGATGCAGTGCGCATTTGCGAAAAATAACTGTCGTTGCTCCAATGTGTACCTAACCATAAACATCAGTGCCTTTCTTAAAATCAATACAAAAGTATATATTTTTAAACCTGCATATTTAGTTAATATTGCCTGCTAACATGAATTTCTTTTAACTAGGTAAATTGTGTCACTTCTCTTGCAATAGAATCAAGGTATATGCAGCAGGTTGGGCCGCCTGGCTCGTTGCGAACTGTGTGAAGACTATTTCTTCCTAAAAAAGACAGCCAACTTTGCTAAACGGGGGAGGATTTAACAAAAGCGCATTTGCGAAAAAAGTACAATCGTTGCACGACTGTACCTAACCATAAACATCAATGCCTTTCTTAAAATCAATACACAGAAGTATATATTTTTAATCCTGCATATTTAGCTAAAAGAAATCCAGGTTTGCAGGCAATATTAACCTGGTGAAATTGTGTCACTTCTCTTGCGTTCATTGCACGCAGAGTCAGGGTATATGCAACAGTTTCGGCCGCCTGGCTAGTTGCGAACATAACATTGAAGGTTGTACAATGTAGCAGCAGTGTTTAGACTTAGGGATGCCACCCGTTAGATAAAATACAGAACGGTTCCGTATTTCACTGAAATAATAAACGTTTTGTTTTCGAAATGATAGTTTACGGATTCGACCATTGTATTTCTGTGTGTTATTATAATTATAATTAAGTCTATGATTTGATAGAGCAGTCTGAGCGGTGGTAGGCACCAGCAGGCTCGTAAGCATTCATTCAAACGGCACTTTCGTGCGTTTTCCAGCAGCTCTTCGCTGTGCTTCAAGAATTGCGCTGTTTATGACTTCAAGCCTAACAACTCCCGAGATTAGGCTGGTGTAACCGATGTGAAATGGCTAGCTAGTCAGCGTTGTCCGCGCTAATAGCGTTTCAAACGTCATTCGCTCTGAGACTTGGAGTAATTGTTCCCCTTGCTCTGCATGGGTAACGCTGCTATGAGGGTGGCTGTTGTCGATGTGTTCCTGGTTCGAGGAACAGGTAGGGTTGAGGAGAGGGACGGAAGCTAAACTGTTACACTGGCAATACTAAAGTGCCTATAAGAACATCCAATAGTCAAAGGTTAATGAAATACAAGTGGTATAGAGAGAAATAGTCCTATAATAACTACAACCTAAAACTTCTTACCTGGGAATATTGAAGACTCATGTTAAAAGGAACCACCAGCTTTCATATGTTCTCATGTTCTGAGCAAGGAACTAAAACGTTAGCCTTTTTACATGGCACATATTGCACTTTCTTCTCCAACACTTTGTTTTTGCATTATTTAAACCAAATTGAACATGTTTAATTGAACATGTTTCATTATTTATTTGAGGCTAAATTGATTTTATTGATGTATTATATTAAGTTAAAATAAGTTAATTCAGTTTTGTTGTAATTGTCATTATTATAAATAAATAAAATTGTCAGTTTTTTTTTTTTTAATCGGTATCGGCTTTTTTTGGTCCTCCAATAATCACTATCGGCGTTGAAAAATCATAATCGGTCGACCTCATATATATATATATATATATATATATATTACAGTGCCTTGCGAAAGTATTCGGCCCCCTTGAACTTTGCGACCTTTTGCCACATTTCAGGCTTCAAACATAAAGATATAAAACACATTTTTTGTGAAGAATCAACAATAAGTGGGACACAATCGTGAAGTGGAACGACATTTATTGGATATTGCAAACTTTTTTAACAAATCAAAAACTGAAAAATTGGGCGTGCAAAATGATTCAGCCCCCTTAAGTTAATACTTCGTAGCGCCACCTTTTGCTGCGATTACAGCTGTAAGTCGCTTGGTATGTCTCTATCAGTTTTGCACATCGAGAGACTGACATTTTTTCCCATTCCTCCTTGCAAAACAGCTCGAGCTCAGTGAGGTTGGATGGAGAGCATTTGTGAACAGCAGTTTTCAGTTCTTTCCACAGATTCTCGATTGGATTCAGGTCTGGACTTTGACTTGGCCATTCTAACACCTGGATATGTTTATTTTTGAACCATTCCATTGTAGATTTTGCTTTATGTTTTGGATCATTGTCTTGTTGGAAGACAAATCTCCGTCCCAGTCTCAGGTCTTTTGCAAACTCCCATCAGGTTTTCTTCCAGAATGGTCCTGTATTTGGCTCCATCCATCTTCCCATCAATTTTAACCATCTTCCCTGACCCTGCTGAAGAAAAGCAGGCCCAAACCATGATGCTGCCACCACCATGTTTGACAGTGGGGATGGTGTGTTCAGGGTGATGAGCTGTGTTGCTTTTACGCCAAACATAACGTTTTGCATTGTTGCCAAAAAGTTCCATTTTGGTTTCATCTGACCAGAGCACCTTCTTCCACATGTTTGGTGTGTCTCCCAGGTGGCTTGTGGCAAACTTTAAACGACACTTTTTATGGATATCTTTAAGAAATGGCTTTCTTCTTGCCACTCTTCCATAAAGGCCAGATGTGTGCAATAAACGACTGATTGTTGTCCTATGGACAGAGTCTCCCACCTCAGCTGTAGATCTCTGCAGTTCATCCAGAGTGATCACGGGCCTCTTGGCTGCATCTCTGATCAGTCTTCTCCTTGTATGAGCTGAAAGTTTAGAGGGCCGGCCAGGTCTTGGTAGATTTGCAGTGGTCTGATACTCCTTCCATTTCAATATTATCGCTTGCACAGTGCTCCTTTGGATGTTTAAAGCTTGGGAAATGTTTTTGTATCCAAATCCGGCTTTAAACTTCTTCACAACAGTATCTCGGACCTGCCTGGTGTGTTCCTTGTTCTTCATGATGCTCTCTGTGCTTTTAACGGACCTCTGAGACTATCACAGTGCAGGTGCATTTATACAGAGACTTGATTACACACAGGTGGATTGTATTTATCATCATTAGTCATTTAGGTCAACATTGGATCATTCAGAGATCCTCACTGAACTTCTGGGGAGAGTTTGCTACACTGAAAGTAAAGGGGCTGAATAATGTTGCACGCCCAATTTTTCAGTTTTTGATTTGTTAAAGTTTGCAATATCCAATAAATGTTGTTCCACTTCATGATTGTGTCCCACTTATTGTTGATTCTTCACAAAAAAATTGTTTTATATCTTTGTTTGAAGCCTGAAATGTGGCAAAAGGTCGCAAAGTTCAAGGGGGCCGAATACTTTCGCAAGGCACTGTATGCATGTATGTATATATATGTGTGTGTGTGTGTGTGTGTGTGTGTGTGTGTGTGTACTGCTCAAAAAAATAAAGGGAACACTAAAATAACACATCCTAGATCTGAATGAATGAAATATTCTTATTGAATACTTTTTTCTTTACATAGTTGAATGTGCTGACAACAAAATCACACAAAAATTATCAATGGAAATCATATTTATCAACCCATGGAGGTCTGGATTTGGAGTCACACTCAAAATTAAAGTGGAAAACTACACTACAGGCTGATCCAATTTTTGATGTAATGTCCTTAAAACAAGTCAAAATGAGGCTCAGTAGTGTGTGTGTGTGTGTGTGTTGCCTCCACGTGCCTGTATGACCTCCCTACAATGCCTGGGCTTGCTCCTGATGAGGTGGCGGATGGTCTCCTGAGGGATCTCCTCCCTGACCTGGACTAAAGCATCCGCCAACTCCTGGACTGTCTGTGGTGCAACGTGGCGTTGGTGGATTGAGCGAGACATAATGTCCCAGATGTGCTTAATTGGGGAATGGGTGGGCCAGTCCATAGCATCAATGCCTTCCTCTTGCAGGAACTGCTGACACACTCCAGCCACATGAGATCTAGCATTGTCTTGCATTAGGAGGAACCCAGGGCCAACCGCACCAGCATATGGTCTCACAAGGGGTCTGAGGATCTCATCTCGGTACCTAATGGCAGTCAGGCTACCTCTGGCGAGCACATGGAGGGCTGTGCGGCCCCCCCAAAGAAATGCCACACCACACCATGACTGACCCACCGCCAAACCGGTCATGCTGGAGGATGTTGCAGGCAGCAGAACGTTCTCCACGGCGTCTCCAGACTCTGTCACGTCTGTCACGTGCTCAGTATGAACCTGCTTTCATCTGTGAAGAGCACAGGGCGCCAGTGGCGAATTTGCCAATCTTGGTGTTCTCTGGCAAATGCCAAATGCCTGCATGGTGTTGGGCTGTAAAACACAACCCCCACCTGTGGACGTCGGGCCCTCAGACCACCCTCATGGAGTCTGTTTCTGACCGTTTGAGCAGACACATGCACATTTGTGGCCTGCTGGAGGTCATTTTGCAGGGCTCTGGCAGTGCTCCTCCTTGCACAAAGGCGGAGGTAGCGGTCCTGCTGCTGGGTTGTTGCCCTCCTCCACGTCTCCTGATGTACGGCCTGTCTCCTGGTCGCGCCTCCATGCTCTGGACACTACGCTGACAGACACAGCAAACCTTCTTGCCACAGCTCGCATTGATGTTCCATCCTGGATGAGCTGCACTACCTGAGCCACTTGTGTGGGATGTAGACTCCGTCTCATGCTACCACTAGAGTGAAAGCACCGCCAGCATTCAAAAGTGACCAAAACATCAGCCAGGGAACTGAGAAGTGGTCTGTGGTCACCACCTGCAGAACCACTCCTTTATTGCTAATTGCCTATAATTTCCACCTGTTGTCTATTCCATTTGCACAACAGCATGTGAAATGTATTGTCAATCAGTGTTGCTTCCTAAGTGGACAGTTTGATTTCACAGAAGTGTGATTGTCTTGGAGTTACATTGTGGTGTTTAAGTGTTCCCTTTATTTTTTTGAGCAGTGTGTGTATATATATCTACACACACAGTACGAGTCAAATGTTTGGACTCCCCTACGCATTCCAGGGTTTTTCTTAATTTTTTAAAATATTTTTTACAGTGTAGAATAATAGTGAAAATATACATACATACCGGTAAATGTTTTCACCATGGAATTTTCACTATTTTGAAATGAATACAGCTAGGCTATCCTTTCATGTTCTACAGAAATGGCTATGGGGTAGGAGCACATATTTTAGGGTGGATTCAAAATGTACCATTTTGATTAATCGAACACGTTGGAGGAAGATGAATTTACTGTCTCTTGTTTTGGCTACTTAATTATATGCAGTTCAGCAGATGCTTTTATCTAAAGGGACTGTCAGTCATGTGTGCATACATTTTACATATGAGTGGCCCTGGGAATCAAACCCAGAATCTTGGCGAAGCAAGTGCCATTCTCTCACGACCTTAGCTATAGAGGACAGCAAGTGCCATTCTCTCACGACCTTAGCTATAGAGGACAGCAAGTGCCATTCTCTCACGACCTTCGCTATAGAGGACCACAAGTGACCACTTGTTATTTAATTTTGAACAGGTACTGTCTGGTAAGTTGGAGGAGACTGAGAACGAGCTGGGCTCGGAGAAGAAAAACGCTCTGAAACGAGACAAAACCATCCAGGGACTCAGTCTGGTGCTCAAAGAAAAGGAAAAAGAGGTGCAGTTGATTAGATAATATTCACACTGTAATAAATGTTGATATGGATGATAACCTCATCTGATAAAATACCACTGTAACCAACTATTGTTGCCCACTAAAAAATATATCGCCTCATATACTATGCCATCTCTGTGCTGCGCAGACTGAGGGCTTATGTGACATTGTCACACCAACACGTCTGTCTCTGTGTTCCAGATTGAAGAGCTGTGCCATGAGATTGAGGACAGGGACGAGGCATTAGCCAAAGCCAGGGAGGCAGCGCACAAAGCCCAGCTCCAGAAATACCAGGCAAGTCAGATCAGACACAGCATTGGCTGCGTTCCAGGCCCAATACATCAGTCGTGCTGCATGCATCAACCAATGTGCTACGTCATTCACTGCGCAGTCGGGCATGGAAGTGCTATGTCATGTGATGTTATTCGCGAAACACCGTTTAAGGTATTGTGAAATCTGGCAGGCAGCTGCAGTGTGTGTATCTACTCTGCTTTAGGGCTGTAATGTCTATCTGCGTGTTTGCCAGAGGTCACATCAATACAGACTTCTGGGTTGCATACACATGCACTCAAAATACAAAAATAAGTCTCCTGCTTCTCTAACTCTATCCATATTCATGCTTTCCCCCCAGGGTGCGGAAGAGCACCAGTCTCTGCTGATGGAGAAGCAGGCGGAGCTGTCCCAGCTCCAGGGCGAGCACCACACCAAGCGGCTGGAGGCGCAGAAGCTGCAGCGCTCCCTGGGCAGGAGGGAGCAGGAGCTGGCTGATCTGCAGCAGGCCAAGGAGCAGCTGGAGCAGGAGCTAGAGGAGCTGCAGCAGCAGAGGAAGAAGGGGGACAAAGCTCTTAATGTAAGGCCACAGGAGGAATATCTATTGTTTTCCTGGGAATTGCCAGGGACCTAACGATATGGTATTATCACGATACTTAGGTGCTGATAATATATCTATTGTGTTTCTCAAGATGTTTGTGATTTGAAACTGATTTTATTGTGATTTGTAGCAGTGTGTAAATATTAACAAATAATTGAAGGAAATTAAGAAGTGTATTAGAATGCTGGAAGTGAGTGTTGGAATTCAACAAATAACTTTGCAAATGGCAACCGTTGGTCGAGTACCAGAGTTAGAGGCTACAAAATAGGATTTAGATTCCTATGCAATGTTCTACAAATAAGACCACTGTCAGTTTTGTCCTATTATTTTTGTTGTACGTTTGGTTGAACAGTATAAAGCAATGCAATCAGAATGGAGAAAGCCCATTTAATAAAAACATTTTAGGATTCATTTTTTGCCATCCTAGGGTCATGCACTACTACATGAAGCATATTTAGAACTTTTGTTATTTTCAGAAGTGTCAAAAATGAGAATGAGAAAATACTGTGATATGATATTTTCGCCATATTGCCCAGTCCTACTTCGTTGTGTGGAAAAGCTTTGATATGGGCAAGCTGGGAGCAGGTATAGAAGCTGTCCTATTTAACCCATTCTGTAGGTTTACTATGGCTGCTTGTTTTACTACCATGTAACTATGTGGTTTTACCTGCGCATAATAGAAGGCAGAATATATTCCCCAAAGCCATCCATTTTCCCTAAAGTTGAGGGTAACTTATTTTCTGGGCTTTTGCTAAACCACATGACCCAACCAGGAATGAACTCTTGACCCTTTTTGGTTGAAAAGACGTATTTTCAATGTATTGTGCTTACTGGGTAAACTATCTACGCCATGCAGGAGATGCAGAACCAGCTAAAGAAGCTTAACGGGGAGCTGGGTGAGAGGGAAAGCAGTCTGGAGCAGCAGTACCAGGAGCAGCTGGAGCAGACAAAGAGGAGGCTGCAGAGTCACGAGGTCACCATCCAGCGCCTTACCACCTGCCTGGCCGACAAGGAGCAGCAGCTACAGGTAGATAGTCTGAGAGCTCGAGAAACTAAAAGTGAAACCATAGAAATATAATCTGTAGAAGGTGGTTTAGAGTATCAAACACTAGCATTTTAGTGAGGCCTGTTTTATATATTCCTTTTCTATGGAACTAGGTAAATATGGTGTACTAGCACCATACTAGCAATTCTGTGAAGGGAGTAGTACACAGCGTTGTATGAGATCTTCAGTTTCTTGGCATTTTCTCGCAAGGAATAGTCTTCATTTCTCAGAACTAGAATAGACTGACGAGTTTCAGAAATATTTTGTTTCTGGCCATTTTGAGCCTGTAATCGAACCCAGAAATGCTGATGCTCCAGATACTCAACTAGTCTAAAAAATGCCAGTTTTATTACTTTTTTTAATCAGCACAGCAGTTTTCAGCTGTGCTAACATAATTCAGCTGTGCTAACATAATTCAGCTGTGCTAACATAATTCAGCTGTGCTAACATAATTCAGCTGTGCTAACATAATTCAGCTGTGCTAACATAATGCAAAAGGGTTTTCTAATGATCAATTATCCTTTTAAAATGCTAAACTTGGATTAGCTAACACAATGTACCATTGGAACACAGAAGTGATGGTTGCTGATAATGGGCCTCTGTACGCCTATGTACATATTCCATTAAAAAATCTGCAGTTTTCAGCTACAAGAATCATTTACAACATTAACAATCTCTACACTGTATTTCTGATCAAGTTGATGGTATTTTAATGGTAAAAAAATGTGCTTTTCTTTCAAAACAAGGACATTTTTAAGTGACCCCAAACTTCTGAACGGTAGTGTGTATATATGAAAATGTATGCGCTCTACTATAAGTCACTGGATAAGAGGTGTCTGCTAAATGACTAAAATGTAAAAATGTAGCACGGGAACTGGGAAAAACTGTTTGTTCTTTTTTTCTTTCTGTCCCTCTATTCGATCTTGTTCTTTCTCTTGCTGTTGCTTTTTTCCCTCTTTTCTCTGTCTGCCTCTTCTCTCTATTCTCCCTCTATCAGGAGTACATGAACATGATGAGAGACATGGAGCAGAGCAGAAGTCCTGAGGAAAGTGACACTATGCTTTCAAAGCTGCGAGAACGACTGAAAGAAAAAGAAAAGGCTCTGGAGGTGGGCTTTCTATCAATGTTTGAAATGTAAAATATTTCTCGCTCTCTCTCAGATCAATTGCTTTATTGGCATGATGTAAAAATGTACATATTGCCAAAGTGTACTTTGGAAATGGAATGATTTAATGAACAACGTCATTAAAAATGAAGATTGTCACGAACAAGATGTCGATCTTTCTCTCTCGCTCTGATGAACATTGTATGCCTTTGGTCTTTTAATTTCAATATTCCGTATGGCTCCTCCACAGCAAGCGCTGGATGAGAAGTTTTCAGCTCTAGAAGAGAAAGACAACGAGATCCACCAGCTGCGTCTGTCACTCAGGGAGAAGGAGAGGGACCTGGAGAGACTCAACAACCTGCTGTCTCACAATGAGGACACCATCAACGTAAGGGACCATGATCACCCCACCAGCATTGGAGTCAATTCCATTTCAATTCAGTCAGTTTAGTTAGTCAACAAAAATGTCAACTCCTCCAATTTCCCTCATTGAGGAGAATTTAATTTTCAATTTACTTACTAAATTGACTGAATTGAAATGGAATTGACACCAACCCTGCATATCATATTGAATTAAGTCACACACTACCTCCTATATGGAGTTGTTGCAAGGACTGCTAGGGTAAACATCATGTTGGTCTCTCACTCTCCATTGCTCCCTGCAGAGTTTTGACGCGTTGATCAAGGAGAAGGACGTGGAGCTGCAGCACCTTGCCAACACTATGAAGAACTTGCAGCGTGCCAAGCAGGATGTGGAGGACAACCTGAACCGAGCCTGCAGGGAGAAGGACTCCATCATCAGTCAGCTGCAGCTGTCCCTGGAGGGCAAGACCAAGGACATGGAGGTAGGAAGACTCATAAGGAGAAAGTAAATCCCATGTATTACTAGCTGACACTCACAAAATATTACCTGAACTTAAAGACTCTAACACAGGCATCAATACTCACAAAACAGTGACATCATTCACCAAACACGCTGTCGTTCAATGATATATTGATTTGATATAATATTGACCTAGTATATCTTGCAAAAGAGGTTAATCCCAGAAGGATAAAGTTGGATAAGTAAACATTGACAAATAACAAATCTCTTTTTCTTTTGTTCGGTCTTCCTCTGACTCTGTCTGTGTGTGTAGGCGATGGCAAGTGCCCTGCTGAGCCAGTCCCAGTCTCAGGCCCGTGACCTTGCAGAGCAGATGGGTCAGAGGTTAAAGGTGGCAGAGGCCATGCTGGTGGACGCGGTCAAGGCCCGTGAGAGGCTGGTGGCGGACAACGAGAGCGCCGTGGAGGGCCTGCTGGCCACAATCGGCAGCAAGGACCAGCTTCTCAAGGTACACACATGCACACTGGAGGCATTTTTACTGGTTGATTTATTGTGATGAGAAAGTCTCTGTCTAACAACATCCACACTCGCATTCTATTTGTCTTAGTGTTAGTGTTTATGATCTCATGTTTTCTCTCCCTCCAGGAGTCAGCGGAGCACTATAACAGGACACTGTCTGAGCGCATCCAGGAGATCGAGGAGCTGAGGCGACAGCTGTGTACCCGGCAGCAGCAGCTGGCCTCCGCTGAGAAACTTAGTTCCACTGCAACACAGGAGGGTTACCTGGAGATGGCCAAGCTCAGGGCCCTGCTGACCGAGAAGGAATCCATCATCATTGTGAGTTTGGACAGAGTTATTTGGATAGGTGCAGAGTACACTACTATTTTGTGTTTTTGATAGTTTAGGATTTAAATCATGGCTGGCTACAATATGTGCAGCATTTTGCTCCTGCCCAGCTCTAACGCACCTCACAAGTAAAAAAGAAAAAAAAGAAGGAAAAAAATATAGTTTTGTTAATGTTGGGCTTGAACAAAACCTGCACATTGGCCATCCTTGATTTGTCTTGGTAGAACAACATTGAATAAAGTTAATGGCAAGGTTATGAGAGCCGGTGTGTTTAGCTTTTGATTTCCTCTGCCAGAAACTTCTGGAGCGCGGCCGGGAGAGGGACCAGTTCCTGGCTGAGTTGAGGCAGAAGGAACCTGCACCGTCCCAGGTGCTGGAGCTCAGACAGACAATCCAGTTGCTGCAGGAGAGACTGGAGGAGAGGGAAGGTGAGAGGCTTTACCTCTTAAAGCTGCAAGCTGTGCTGAACATTTTGACATACCAATGAACAAAACCGCAGTTGGCCGAAGTACAAACTGTCTTTGTCCACCAACACCCTGACCCCACTAATGTCCTCTACTGGTTTTGTTCCCTCTGTAGGTGACCTCTCCAAGAGGAACAACAACGAAGACAGCATGGAGAAGGTCCCTCTCATCAAGAAGACAGTGGTCATCCTGAAGAAGGAGTTGGCTCAGAAGACTGAGGCTCTCAACAAGTCTCTGAAGAGGGAGAATGAGCTCAAGGTGAGAACAGTCATACTGCAGCTGATTCAAATCCCTGAGCCGGCAAGGTGGGGAAAAAATCTGCCGTTCTGCCCTTGAGCAAGGCAGTTAACCACCAACAACAACTGCTTCCCGGGCGCCGATGACATGGGTGTCCCATTGTTCTCCTGTGTTCCAGATGTCCCTGGCTGATCTCCAGTCAGTGTTGTCTGAGCTGGAGGGGCGTATCGAGGGCCAGGCGGCCAGCATAGACTCCCTCACCACCACCCTGGAGACCAAGGACGAGATTATAAACGTGAGTGGATGGCCAGTGGTCTCCTCACACACGGCTACTAATCTACACAGACACTCATATACACGCACTCAAGCAGACTCAGGAGGTTACCTGGTGCCATCTGGTTTCATAGGTAGCTTGCACAGAGTTAACCTGGCTGTCCTTGAACTGATTTTGGCCATCACCACCTGTACTACCTCTTGAGCATGGCTCAGTTATAAATAATATATTGCAGTCATTGTAAATTCCAAAAGGAAATTAACACATCTGAGCAATACTTTCACTTCAATACATTCATTTTTTAAAACTCCTTCGAGGGCACTTTTTTCATTTGCTATAACTAGTTTGACGTCAGAGTCTCTCTGCTTTGTATATGCTGACAGGACCTCCACCAGCGTCTGGGACAGAGAGGGGACAGTCAGACCAAGGAGCCCCAGGATCAGGCTGCTGAAGCCGGGGTGGCGCACTCGCTCCCTGGCCTCCCTCAGCGGGAGAGGACCATCATCGGTGGTGACAGCCAACAAGAGGTAGCACCACGCAAAAGCAAGCCCTGCCTGAAACGTATTTATGAGCTGTAGTGTGCCATCTATCTTCAGAAGAATGGCCATGTCTGAATGTACCATAGTCGAGTGTTACATCAAAAATCAATAAAGTCACAACCTTTTGTGATGTCGGGTTTAATTGTGTGAAAATAAAGTGTTCAACACAAAGTCACAATTTAAAAAAGGCAAACTCTTTGGTCTGCATGTCAAAAACAGTCCAGCATGAGAATAAACCCACCGTGACCTGGGTCCTGTTCATTAGGCACCAAAACTGACTGACACATGGCGGGACTACCTGGACCTGTCCAATAACGATCACTAATTTTCCATTTCGAAACGTTTTAAAACGACTCCCATTGCATGCACAATGAATATGACCCTTGTATAGCAACTGATTGAGTGGCATCTGACCTTTGACCTGTGCCCCCCTCCCTCCCCAGGTCCTGCCCTTGTTGGCTGACCTGCAGGTGGAGCACCGCTCTTTGAACCGTGCCCTGAGGGCCGAGCAGCAGCTCTACTCCAGCTTGGTTCGCACCGTCAAAGAACAGGACAGGTATCTGGACGATTATTACAGATTGGATTAAATCCACATATTGCCATGTAATTGAAATAGCCTTACCAAAGTCCTTTTTATATGCTTTGTTTGGTGTGGCATTTAAAGGGGTTTCTTTTGTTGTTGCAAAACCCGGTGTCTCCATAGACAGATATTGTCTACTGGTACACCGTGTACATAGCCACGTTATCGTTACTCATTGTGTCACTCATTTATTCCTCATGTTGTTATTTTTCTATTATAAAAAAAAAAAAAAACTATCGTTGAGAAGGGTCCACAAGTAAGAATTTCACTGTTAGTCTACACCTGTTTACGAAGCATGTGACACATACAATTCGATTTGTCTACTTGTGTGTGTATATGTGGAATATTAATTCATACATTGTGTGTTTTGCAGTGCCCAGCGTCTTCACTCCCTCCAGATGGAGCTGACAGCGGTGACACTCCTCAGACAGCAGCTGGAAGAAGGGATCCGGAGCAACGAGGAGCTCAGAGAAGACCTGGAAAGAGAGCTCGCCAGAACCAAGCTCTCAAAAGAAGGTGCAGTAGTAGTACACAGAAGAGGAGGGGGAGACTAGAGAGATGGAACTAAGAAGGGCACAGAGGAGGGGGAGACTAGAGAGAGGAAGGGCACAGAGGAGGGGGAGACTAGAGAGAGGAAGGGCACAGAGGAGGGGGAGACTAGAGAGAGGAAGGGCACAGAGGAGGGGGAGACTAGAGAGAGGAAGGGCACAGAGGAGGGGGAGACTAGAGAGAGGAAGGGCACAGAGGAGGGGGAGACTAGAGAGAGGAAGGGCACAGAGGAGGGGGGAGACAAGGGAGGAAAGAATGAGAGGGAGGAGGGGGTTCTGATCCTTTGTTTCCTGAACTAAACAGCTGGCTGAAGCTGAAGGAACAATGTCTATATTGAGTTGAGGAAGTTGAGACCAACTATATTATTTAAAATGTTCAACACTAACATTTTATTCATAGTATAACTTCCTATTAAAGTACCATCTTAGAAAGAGAGAGAGAGGCACACACATGCATGCTATCAACCATGGTCAGTTTGGTCGCTACATGTTCTAACACTGCCTGGTGTTGCCACGCCTGCTGTCCACCTGGTCATTTTTTTCATCTGTTTGCTGTCTTCTGTTCACTGTCATCTTCATCATTAGCATCCTCTCCATCTGCATGTCTAAAACAAGACCGCAATGGCCTATGTTTTTTTTCTCTAATATGTTAATGTCCCCACTGGCACCTCCTATAAACTCATCCTCTCACCTGGAAAGTCATTTCCTTTGTCCTGGTTGAGCTACTCTGCACAATAAAACATAATGCATGTGTTTCTGTCCGTCTGTCTTCCTCACTTACAGCTTACCTTTACTCATTTGCTTATCTTCTACTTTTGATTTTGTTTATCCATTAAAAATCTGTCTGTCTCGTTGCATTACTTCACTCGCATATCGCATGAAATCATTGTCACTTATCCAATGTCTGCTCTATTAGAAACATAGCAGTTAGTACCCACACACTCTTATCAAGCCATCTGTAAGCTGTTTCAATTACAGCCTACAGGGTTGGGGCAGTTACAGAGCAAACCTCTCTGTGGCTGCTTCCCTGTTCTCTACCCTTCTTCCAAAGTGTGCACTTGCTTGAGAAGCGTGCATTCGTTTCAAGCATATTACCCAAGTTGTTTACAAAACATAAACAGGTCGATAAAATCACCCTACATGCTGAACTGAATTCAACGACATAGAGTGATGGAATGTCACTGTTTAGTAGTGCAAGGCTTCAGTGGCTGCAGTGTTAGGACACATATCAACATAGAACCTTGATTGATGAGGCCAGGTGCCAGTGAGAGAGCTCTGTATAGGTGTGACTGTCTGAACCTGATTTATTTATTTATGTGCGTGCACCCATCTGCCTTCCAGTTCATACCATTCCTCCCCTATAAAGAGAGCCAGCTATATAAATATAGGCAAGATGCCTTGGGCTCGTATTCAATGCTGCTTGGTAGAGGGAATTGCTCTTTTATATTGGCTTTATATTTATACGGGGCGGCAGGTAGCCTAGTGGTTAGAGCGTTGGCTCAGTAACCGAAAGGCTGCTAGATCGAATCCCCAAGCTGACAAGGTAAAAATCTGTCATTCTACCCATGAACAAGGCAGTTAACCCACTGTTCCTAGGCGTTATTGTAAATAAGAATTTGTTCTTAACTGACATGCCTAGTTAAATATAAAGTGCAATCAATGGTCATGCTGTTTAATCAGCTTCTTGATATGCCACACCTGTCAGATGGATGGATTATATTGGCAAAGGAGAAATGCTCACTAACAGCAATGTAAACACACTTGTGCTCAATTTGAGATAAATAAGCTTTTTGTGCATATGGAACATTTCTGGGATCTTTTATTTCAGCTTATGAAACATGGGACCAACACTTTACTTATTTCGTTTATATTTTTGTTCAGTATAGGAAACATTTTATTTTGTCCATTATTTATATTTTATACCACAGTAGTGTTGAATAATTTCTTATTGGCTAGAAGGGCATTCTAGAATGGAAATTATATTGGGACACCTTGCAATCATGACATGATATGCACCTACACATGCAGACCGTACTTGCTATAAAGTTACAGAAAGCTAAAGCGACAACTACACAAACTGAAATTGGATACATTGTAAGAGTGACTTGTACATACACTGAATGTACAAAACATTTAGAACACCTGCTCTGTCCATGAGACTGAACAGGTAAATACAGGTTTTTCACCTGGATGATCCTTTTCTTGATGTTAAATCCACTTTAAGTCAGTGTAGATGAAGGGGAGGAGACGGGTTAAAGAAGGGTGTTCAAGCCTTTAGACATGGATTGTGTGTGTGCCATTCAGAGGGTGAATGGGCAAGACCAAATATTTAAGTGCCTTTGAACAGGGTATGTTAGTAGGTACCAGTTGACCGGTTTGTGTCAAAAACGGCAACGCTGCTGTGCTTTTCACGCTCAACAGTTTTCTGTGTGTATCAAGAATGGTCCACCACCCAAAGGACATCCAGGCAACTTGACACAAATGTGGGAAGCGTCAGAGTCAACATGGGCCAGCATCCCTGTGGAACGCTCCGACATCTTGTAGAGTCTATGTTCTGAGGGCAAAAGGGAGGGGTGCAACTCAATATTAGGAAGGTGTTCCTAATGTTAGATATTCACTGAGTATTCCAATCTAGGTGGTTGAATTCAGTACCGCATGTAGAATGATTTGAATGAACCTGTGTGTATAATAGAATGTAAACAACATGGGTGCACTTGACGCGTTATTCCATGGACTCTTTCCTTATGTAACTCTACATGCAGTGACCCAAACCCCAGGCTGTTTGTTGAGTGTTGATATTTCTGTTCTATGCATAGTTCACCTGTGCATAAGGTTTTTATTCATGCTCGATTATGTGATCTTGATAAACACAAACTAAATATACACTTCCAAACGTAACATAGGAACTGGAAAGGGCAGAAGCTAATGTGTGTTGCTCCCAGAGGTGATCTTAAATGAAGTGTGGTGACCCAACATACAAGAGGAACCGAAGCTTTACTAAAGATCACATTTTGGAGTAGCAAACAGTGAGCATATTTCTTACTTTTTCAAGTGTTTCACCCCACCTTTCTGAGAGTAGATTCAGTAGATAGTGTTTTATTCATCTTGTCTTGGTCTCTCGAACTAGGAATCATGGGTTGGTGGGTTTCAGCCAGTCACTCTTTGCAGTTAAATAAAGACTTGGTTATGGTTAGAAATAGGACTTTTAGTGGACCAAGAACATTCACATTGCTTTAAGATGGGACACATTGTAAAAACATCTGCGGTGTATTCATTAGCACACATCGTAGAAAAATGTTTTAAGATGTTGTAAAGTCCAGGCAGTCTGCCTGTTTTAGTCCTTATTCTTCCGTTTGGTACCTAAACACCCTTAGCAGAGTTGCCAACTACCGGATGTATCCGGTTTACATGAATACAGCTAATTCAACCTTGCTTCCTTTTCCACCTAAAACTGGGTGTGGGAACTCTGCTCAGTCGTTTTCTTTTACGCCTGCTACGTTAGTGCCTAAAGAACACCCTGGTCCTCCGTCTCTCTAACCCAATCATGTCTCTGCAGGGCGCGAGGGCCAGGTCCACGTTGACCCCAGGGAGCTGCAGAGTGTCAGGCATCAGCTGGAGGACACCCAGCGCTGGAACGCCTCCCTGCAGGCCCGCCTCGGAGTCATCAAGAACCGCGGGGGAGGGGTGGGTGCCACCAATGACACCGGTGAGAACCAGAATACTGTGCTATCGCATCATCACAAGCCCTGACGATGTCTCAGCACATTGACAAGGACAGTAGAGCCGGGATGGGAAACTCGAGGAGAAGCTTGAAATGCAGGGTCTCTTTAGAGTGCACAACCCTTGGTGTTAGTCAGTCACAGACTTAAATGAGTGTTCCTTTTAAATATAAAGTGGCGCATACCTGAAGTTAAAGTGCAGTCTGTATATTGGTAGTAAGTAACTCCTCTGTTCCAGCTGACACCCTGGGTAGTTTCATGGCCGACCAGACGTCCTACATGAGTATCTGTGTAGGAGAGGGGGAGGGCCTGGACCATCTGTCTGTAGAGGAGCTCCGACAGAAGGTCAACTTTTACTTCACTGCATTATACTTCATATGTCATATTTGATTCGTACTTAATGTTATTTTATTTATACATTATCATACCTCTTTCCTTTAAATAATGTATTTTTATTCTGGCATCGAGCCGACGAGCTAAACTGGAGGGAAACAGTTTTTATTGTTTCTAAGTATCCAATGCTAGTGGTTAATGCAAGGTGTACATCACTACTGATGAGTTGCTAACGTCATTGTATCTCCTGTAGGTGATGGAGCTGCAGGACTATGTCAGTAAACTGATGGCTGTGAATGAGGACCTGCAGAGGACGCTTTCATTGACTGAGGGCTCAGACCACAATCTATCACAAAGCAGCTCTGGGAAAGAGGTATGTCCAATTTCAAATCAACCCATTTGACAGTCACCTTCTTGAACAGACCCGTATGTTTGCTTCTATTTGCTGGGTGTGGCAAGGTGTGGCTTGAAGAAATGAGTGACTTATTTAAAGGGCCATACTGACAGCGTTCCCCAAACCCTACCCATTTTTTTACTGGTTGTTCAGTACAGCACCGTTTCCATTCAATTGAACGTTCCAGAATGTAAAAACCTACTGAATGCAGACCAGAAGTAGTGCTTCCTGATGCTCTGGACACAGCTTTAAAGTGCGAGAAACAAATAAACATTTTGCTGTGAGACCATGAGTTTCATTTTAAGAGCACTGTGCGACTATGAAAAAAATCTAAGAGATACACACGAGTGCAGATTCATTAGCGTCATGGTTGTACCATTTACTACAGCGAAATCGTCTGGCTTCTAGCCCAACCAGATCAAAATTACTCACCCACATTTCAGTGGGACGCTGGGATCACATTTTACATTCAAAAACCATTTCGTGGGCCGTTCAAAAAGTACTTGCGTGTCGAGCCTCTCTATCATTTGTTTACACTTTGTTCAAGCATGTTAGCCCTTTAACTAACTAGCTAATAACCAGGTAACTTCAGCAGTATATCCAAACATCTGCTGACACAGAAGGAAAGGAACGGGGATATCTTCTTCAGGAGATCAATGATCACAGCAATGAATGAACTACAGATCTCTTGCATGTCTTCATCACAAACCTGACATTTTTAAAGAGACTGTTTAAAATGTTCAAAGTAATGCATCTCAATGGGAAAATAGTGCTTTGTAGAAATCTAATATTCCACAAATGACTAAATTCATTGACCGGTATTCGGATCAACATTTTAGCTTATATAATAAACATATTTACAGCATTACATATTAGTTTCTAGGGCAATATGTGCTTTAAAAGCAGCTAGAATGCACCCAGGCCCAATACAGGCTGTATCTCAATCAATAAATATATTCTGGTGCTCCTACATTTCATGTGGCACATTTTAATTTAGAACCCTGGGCACAGCTTCATTCTAATCCTCCCCCCTAACCTCTTACTGATCTAACCTTTGACCCTGAACCCTCACTGATGTATGTTAGTTTGTTCTGTCTCCTTACCAAACACTTTTACATCTGCAGTACTGTATCCTATATCTGTTTTACCTCTTAACTAATGCATTATGTCTCTGTAGTATACAGCATTTACCATCTCTTTCCACCCCTCCTAACTCCGTCCCTGTTCTTTCTTATGTGTCCCATGAAACAGTCTTTTCTTACCCCATGCCACATTAAGACACGTCGCTGTCACGCCATTCTGCCTTTGCTGTGGTGCCGTGTTGTCTTATGAATTCTGTTCCCTCATTGCATTTTTTTTTCCGTTACAAAGCCATGTGTCACATACGCCTCCCATCCCATTACTATAGCAGCATCTAGAGCGGAGACAGGAGAAAAAGTCGCCGCACAGTGACAGAGTCCACAGTGACTCTGGCCAGGACAGAGGGAGCCAGACGGACAGTGGCCTTGGACAGGTAGGCAGGGCTGATTAAAGATGGGTGATAAGGAAAATACATGTTGAGTTATTTTATGCATCCTAAAGAACCATAGCAATTAGAGCACATTAAATATGTGTTGTGGGTATGTTTTTCCTAATCTGAGGAGTTCCTTGGAATTTTGACGTGAGAAAGTATACATTGAGCATTGTGCACCATACCACGTACAGTACTTCTCAAACACTGAAAAATTCCCTTTCAGGTGGTAGATGGAAGGCTGAATGACGGCCACCAATCTGCTGATGTGACTGTGAGCAATACCCTGGCCCAGATCCAGAGAGGGATATGGCCTGCCTGGTCTTCCAAAGCCACCAGTGAGAGCCAGTCACAGAGCAGCCAGCAGGGAGAGGTGGAGAGGGACAGAAACTGGGAGCAGCTTTGTTCTCTTCTGTCTGACTGTGGGGCCTTATCAGTCAACCACCTCAGGTGAGTCACCTTCATCTTCTATCTAATTCCTGTGCTTTAAGGGGGGTGGATACATTTTCATAAGGAGGAGGAGGAAAGCGATTGTGCTTTTCCACTAATAATTATGTGTGTTTAGGGAGGAGCTACAGAGGTTGCGGTCAGAGAATGTGGACCTGAGGGGTCAATTAAAGGAGGAGAAATCCAAGGAGTCCAAGGAGAGCGCCGACACCTTGGGCGACATCGGCGACGCACAGGGCGACCTCCGCAAGACATTGGAGAGGCTGAGGTCAGAGGCAAAAGGTCACCGCAAGATTATCCAGTTGCTGAAGGAGCAGCTGGAGAGGACTGAAGAGGTGGTGGACGTAGAGACCCTGTCGGATAGTCAGCCGGGCATGATGATGACGATGACCCAGGAGATGGAGAGGCTGCGTTTGGAGCAGGAGGGAGGAGCTCATGGTAGAGAGAAACTGCTTGAAGGAGAAGAGAGGGGGAAAGCACAGGGTCATGCCACACAGGGGAACAGCCACACACAGCCTGCCAAGGGACATTCATATCGCATAGCAAGACATGGGGTAAGTACTGGCATTGAAATGAGAAAGAAACATGAAGTAAAGAGGAGACTTGCACACATTTTAATATTCCTGCTCTGCTGTTTGTTTCTGTATTGCAGGCTGGTGTCAAATCTCGCCTGCCCATCCCCGTGAGACACAACAAAACAGACACTGCTGGCAGCAGGGAGTCGGTAAACCAGGCGTCAGACGAGGTCTCCTCTCAGATGTTCAGAGAAGTACTACATCAACTAGGCCTGGAAGACCACCATGACCAGCAAACGTCAGACTCTGACTCCCACAGCTCTCCTAGAGCCACCCAGCACTGCAGCCCAGGCTCTAACCATAGCAGCACCACTAGGGGGACTATCAGACAGGGCCTGGAGACTGAGTTCCTCCGAGCTCAGGCCCCCACCGATGCCGAACTCCTATCCCAGTTGGAGCTCCTCCACCAGGAGTGCCAGGACAAGGAGCAGCTGATAGACCGTCTGGAGGAGCAGATGGCCGAGTGGGACGAACTTCAAGCCCAGCTCCGGGAGAAAGACCGGCTCAACTGTCATTATATGGAAGCCCTGCAGGCCGCCGAGTCCACCATCACTTATCTTACAGCCTGCAATCTGGACAGAAACAGCCAGGGTGGAGTACTAGGCTCTGGTTCAGAGTACAAACTCCAGAGACAATGCATTGAGCTCCATAAAGCCCTTGAGGAGAAAGAGAGACTCAATACCCAGCTGGTGGAGTGCCTCAACATGGTCGAGGTGGCCATTGCCTCACTCCCCGGCACCTCGTCATCCGCCAACGCCCTGGACGGTCATTTGGACCCCCAGGAGCTGTGCGCGAGGCTGGAGGCGGCCTTACGGCAGGTCAGTGCTTCTCTTGACCCTCTGGTCCTGAAAACCTCAGTTCCAGGGCCTTCGGGGTACCCCCTGGGCCTCAACGCGGAGCTGCAGCAGCAAGCGGACTCCCTGCAGGAGGCGCTGTGGGAGCAGAGCCGGCTGAACGTCGAGCTGCAGGAGAGGCTGAGGTCAGCTGAGGAGGCTGTCGCAGCACAGCAGGGCACTGCCAACATTGCCCCCGCAGGCCTGGAGGGAAATTACGGCAGGCAGCCAGAAGAAGACCTGAATGAGATTCCGAGAGGGAATGAAACAAAGGAACAGAGAGGTTGGGGAAAACATCATGGAAGAAGCAAGTTTGCGTCCGATGTGAAGAGCAGCCTAGGATCTGAGCAGGTTGCCAAGCATCTCTCCGAGTGTCTCAGAGCAGCCGAGTCGGCCATAGGCTCACTCACAGCTCACTGTACCAACACGAGCACTAGCACCTCTACCACGACCAGAGCAGCTCAAACCAGCTCTGACTTACAACATCAGCTAGACAGACTACAGAGAACTCTACAGGAGAGAGAAGCATTGGACGACCTGGGCTCCACTGAACCCACCCACCAACAGACCAGTGAGAACCCCACACGACACACCACCCCTGGGGCTGAAACCCCCTCTCCCTTAGAGCTCCACCATAACATCTGCCTCCTCCAGAAGGCCTTCTACGACCTGCAGGAGGAGAGGGGACGCAGGGAGAGGGAAGCCAAGACGGTGGAGCCTGGAGCTTGGGTACCACCACAAGATGTCCAGGCCCAGCTGGAAAGCCTTCAGAAGGCTTTGAAGGAGAGGAAGAGGGCCTGTAAGAGCCTGGAGGAGAAGCTGGCCATGGCTCAGTCCATCATAGCTCTGCAGAACTCCTCCAAGAAGACCAGTCATGTAGCAACACAGAGAGGTAAGGGAACAATAATTGAGGTGAAATTGTTGATAAGATTCATACATACATTTAAAAATGACATACCTTCCTACTATTTCTTATATGGCCCTTCGAGCCGGATCTGTTGGCTACTTTGTTTTTCAAGATTCATTTAAAGCACAGATCTAGACAGAACAACACAACGTCAGGAATTTGGAATCAGCTTTTTGTTTGAAAATGTTTGTCTTGACATACGTTCTTAGAGGAATGTGTGCAACCTGCACTTTGCTGAGCTGTGTTTTTATAAATGCGCATAGACCTCTATTGCAAGAAGTGCATGTACTGGTGTGTCGAGCATGACAGCCAAGCCTTCTCCGTTACTGTTATTGATGCACTAAAGGGAGCTTTGCATAGCATGACAATGAATGACAGTGACTGGCTCTGTGTAGAATTAAACTACTGCCTGTGTGATTCAATTGTTACATCAAATGTTAACGTTTGACGACACAATCCAAATGCAATGATGACATCACACCCTCGGCATCTGATCAAGCCGAAAGGGAGAGAATCTGAACCTTCTCTTGTTAATCCCTGCCTGCCTGGGTGTTGCCTCTAGCGCCCCCTCTGGAGCAGGAAGACAAGGGCGTGCAGGTGGACCTGCAAGACCTGGGTTACGAAACCAGTGGCAAGAGTGAGGCCGAGGTGGATAGGGAGGAGAGCAGTAGCACAGGTAGACGACCATGTCTGTCTGTCGAGTGGACACTAATAATCACAGTGGTGGAGTGGCGTCTGCTGCATGAGGAATGAAAACACTGGGCTGTAAGACTGTTTGATAATAACACCACTGTGCTTTTCTGGTCTGATAGTCACACATCGTCCGGGTGCGTTCTCGATAGTCTAAAGTGGCTTCCTTTCCTCTCCTTCATCTGCTCTGACATAAAAAGGACTGGACAGGTGAAAGCAGCTCCCGGGCATCCGCCATTTTTCTCTAGCCTGTGTTTTCAGGTCAGTGCAGATAGAGGTAAGGAGAAAAGGAGAGGAAGCAACTTTAGACTATTGAGACTCAGCCCTAAAGACTGCATGGGGAATGAACACTGGGCTGGAACATTGTGGTGGTAACACCACTGTGTTGTATGGGTCTGATAGTCACACCTTCTCCTATGTGGTTTAACCAGGGCACTGACTTGTACAGCACACCTGTGTCTCTGCCTGTCTGTCTCTCGCTGCCTGTCTCTCTCCTGCATGTGTGCACTCTGGTTGTTGTACTCTGGAATGGTTTGCTCAATGGGACACTAACTCCTCCTTATTTGACCACGGTCAACTGTAAAACATCAGCACAAAACCGACCCTCTCTCACATTGTACCATCTTCGTCAGACTTGCTTGTTTTAGGTATATACTATAGACCCCTGTTTGATCCTTTTGTGTGTGTGGTTGGCGATGATCCCTCCAGATATGCAGCTTGTCCCTGGCAGTGCTAACAGCAGCCTACCCTGCCTGCTGAAGCAGGACCAGGAGGAGCCCTCGTTCTCCTCCACAGAGAACCTTGACACGGCCTCCAGTGCCTCCTACCCCAGCTCCCCCACTCTCAGCTCCCCCAAGGTACTGCCACCCTTATTGGACATTGTCCTCGTCCTGTGTTTTGGTTTGATTGTATTGTCTCTCTTAATCCCTCACCTTTGTGCTTTCTCTTTATCCTCCCTCACTTTTGTGCTTTCTTGTTCTATCTCTCTTTCTCCTCCCCATCCCTCATCTCTCACTAGGTGAGTCTGAAGAGCCTCCAGACGTTTGACTCCTACGGTCTGTGTGAAGACCCAGCCCAGCTCCAGGCCCAGGTGAGGGAGCTGAAGACCCAGCAAGAGAGCCAACACCAGGTCATCCTCCACCTGCAGACCATGCTACGCCGCCGCGCCTCCCTGTCCAGTGAACTGTTGACCGCCACATCTGACTCCCACACTGCCACGGGAGGTCACACGGGCTCCGAGAGGGGGGAAGAGGGTGGGAAGGAGGAGAGGAGCCTGGAGGGAGAGGGGGAGGTGACGAAGGAGAAGATGAAGAGTATGAGCATGGAGCTGGAGAGGGAGAGGAGCGTGAACAGGAGTATGAGCGAGCAGCTGTTGCAGGCCCAGCAGCGGAGTCGATCAGCCTCACCTGCCAGGTTGCTAAGTAGTTGTTTCTTAACTTTCTTCATTATAAAGTACTACGGATGTTTTTTTTACAGGGTAAAAAGTTTAACTCTGAATGACTCTTCAGTTTCCTCTGTATTTCATTGTATTATTATGGACCCAAATTAATGTCTGTTTAGGTTTATTTTTTATTTTATTTTTTTCACCTTCATTTAACCAAAGAGCCCTGGGGTCTAATTTGTGGGGTCAGCTCTGCAGTGTATTTGTTTAGAAATTTCGCTATTGTCATCACCACTAAACCTCTCTGTTTGGTTAAAAAGTATTTTTAATAATCTCATCTGTTCTCTATAGGATCGACTCCCTGGTCCAGTCGCAGGCGAGGGAACTGTCCCAGCTGCGTCGTCAGATCCAGGAGAGCCGGGGCCTGGGGGCACTTCATCGGATGCAGCTGGAGGAGCTGTCGCAGGCCTTCGAGGAGCTGCTACAGGCCAGCGACGTGGACTACTACGTGGGAGAGGTGTTCCGAGAGCAGCTGGACAAGAGCCTGGGCGTCCTGGAGAGGCTAGAGGGCCGGCTGGAGAAAGGTAAGCACAACAAAGATTGTATGTAGACATTGATGATAGTAATAAAATTTTAAAAGCAGCTATACAAACATGTACTAAGGACTCTTAAAGAGCATATGGCCTCTACAGAATGGAGTCTATTGAGACTGTTCTGCTCCATTCACCTACCCATTCTGAAATTGTATATACTTTCATAACTTACTCACCAATGCAGAGATGCGATGTTGGGATTGCGAACATCTGTGAGGGTCTCATTTTCCTAAAATGAAATATCAAAGTTGCACTACTTTTGTAGTGTAATAAACGTTCTAGCCAAACCACACATCATCCAATACCAGAAACCCCACACACAGGCCTCTCACCACTTGGCAAGCACGAGAATACAGGCCTCTCACCACTTGGCAAGCACGATAATACAGGCCTCTCACCACTTGGCAAGCACGAGAATACAGGCCTCTCACCACTTGGCAAGCACGAGAATACAGGCCTCTCACCACTTGGCAAGCACGAGAATACAGGCCTCTCACCACTTGGCAAGCACGAGAATACAGGCCTCTCACCACTTGGCAAGCACGAGAATACAGGCCTCTCACCACTTGGCAAGCACGAGAATACAGGCCTCTCACCACTTGGCAAGCACGAGAATACAGGCCTCTCACCGCTTGGCAAGCACGAGAATACAGGCCTCTCACCGCTTGGCAAGCACGAGAATACAGGCCTCTCACCACTTGGCAAGCACGAGAATACAGGCCTCTCACCACTTGGCAAGCACGAGAATACAGGCCTCTCACCACTTGGCAAGCACGAGAATACAGGCCTCTCACCGCTTGGCAAGCACGAGAATACAGGCCTCTCACCGCTTGGCAAGCACGAGAATACAGGTTAGGGCTGGGCTGGGCGATGTGGGCAAAATATTATATCACTGTATTTAAAAACAAACAACAACAAAAAACGTTATGCTGATATTTTACGGTACTTGAGTAAAAGTTAAGATATGTTAATAGAAAATGACTCAAGTAAAAGTGAAAGTCACCCAGTAAAAAACTAGAGTAAAATACAAAGTATTTGGTTTTAAATATGCTTAAGTATTAAAAGTAAAAGTATAAATAATTTCAAATTCCTTATGGTCTACACACCATCACTGGTATTATCAGGCTGTATTAGCTAGCTACGTTTGCTCTTACTCAGTACATTTATTAGCTAGCTGTTAGCATTAGAGGCTAACAAGATTTAGGGCAACTTAGTTAAGAAAAGACAAAAACTGATAGTGTCATTCTAGAACACTAGTGGATTTATATTAAGAAGCGAAGTGAAAACAGCATTGTTGCATGTGCTGCATTGACCATGCAGACTGAACGCAAGTGTGAAAGGGGGCATGGCTAGGTCTGTGTGGAAAGTGGCACGGAGAGAAGGAGCGGCGCAAGATGACTCCAGGAGCCAAGTAAACTATACAAATGGACATTACACTTGGCATATCACGTTTAACAAACCAAACATTCAAATACCGGTATAGAAGGTAAAGTAAAAACCCAAACCGCCCAGCCCTAACGGACGGTCCAAAATGTTGTCAAGTGTAAGGTGGCTTCTGAATAGCAGCTGTGTTAGTTAAATAAACAAAGCTATTTTAAAGAAGCAATCTGCAATTGCTAGTGCTACATACATTTTTAAAAATGTAATTATATTTACACATTGATTGTTGAAGAATATAACTTAGAACTGGCTCATGAGCTTAGTTTAACTGTCGTACCCCATCAGAACCAAAAATATGAGCTTGTTTTACTCCCATTGTTTGTAAATGAACACTATTTAGCTAAAACTATCATTTAGATATCATGGGGGGGTGTAATCACCATAAGGACACAGCACATAGTCTACCTGAAGAGGTTAGGAGGGGACTGAAATAGAAGAGTGAGGTGTGATAGACTGAAAGAGACAAGCCTTTCACCATCCCTCTCCCTGTCTCTAGGAGACGCTCAACTGGATAACGAGGACGGGGCAGCACTGGAGCTGGCGCAAAGGTGTGTGTGTGTGTGTGTGTGTGTGTGTGTGTCTCCCTTCCTCCTGTACCACACAAAAACCCTCCATCACTAACTTTTTATGTGAGATGTATGTTTTCCAGCCAACCAAGTTCTATTGACCTTCTTAGACAGTTATTTTTTTTATTTGACCTTTATTTAACTAGGCAAGTCAGTTAAGAACAAATTCTTATTTTCAATAACGGCCGAGGAACAGTGGGTTGTTCAGGGGCAGAACGACAGATTTTTACCTTCAGCTCGGGGATTCCATCTTGCAACCTTTCAGTTACTAGTCCAACACTCTAACCACTAGGCTACCTGCCTCCCCAAGAGAGTCCAACGTTTCTTCTACCACAGCTGCTTAAAACACTCATATTTCACGGACACCCATAGGCCTACAGCTGTCTTACTCAACAGTGTGTGGTTGTGTCAACATTTAAAGGAATATTGTCTCTTAACATTATTACTGGACAGCCACACCGTGCTCAATCAGGAGTTGCAGTACCTGCGCACCCAGGGCGAAAGTGACGCTACCAGGCTGCAGCAGGGGATAGACTACTTGCGGCTGCAGCTAGAGGGCAAGAGGGAGCTGCTGCAGCAGCAGGTCTGCTTTCTGGGCCAACAGAACCAGAGTTTGGCCGAGTGTGCCAGGGAGCAGCTACATTTGTGAGTGGCCGGTCACCAAGAGAGATTCTGCGAGGTTGGAAGCATGAGTTTGCTCTGAACTCTTCTTGACTCATGACTCTTTCGAAATGTCTTCCTTCAGCTGGTAATTTATTTTGGAATGTTTCGAAACCTGTCAAAATAGACCCTTTCTAGATGGTAGGCGTTTTGCTCTTGGTATGTTGTGTTTTGGGTCCTCTGTGTGTTTTTTTCTGAGTTTGCTGTTCTTGTAGCTGTTCTCTCGACAGACATCTACAGTCATGTGAAAGAAACACTTTTCTCTGCGGCATTCACCCCCGTCTTTCTGACGGATTTTTAAGTGTTTTTTTCCCGCTATTTTGGACTTTGTTTCAGACTACTTCAGACTGTGGAAGCGGCCTCCCCCCGTGGCCTTATAACCTGCTGTAACTCACCCGCTCTCTCTCTTATTTCCTCTGTCAGGCTGTCTAAAGAGTTACAGGAGAAGACCCGTCTGGTCCAGAGTCTACAGATTCAGCTGCGAGGCCAAACTCCTAGCAGCCACCACAGCTCAGACTCAGACCTGTCGGACAGGGTCTCTAACCAGGCCACAGCCTCCTACCACAACAGCCCCACCCTGCCAGCCTGTAGCAAACTCCATGGCAACCAGGCCTATCATGGTAAGAGATCATCAAGCTACTAGTTATGACATGCTGAACAGACAAAATAACTTAATGCTGTTGTATTATGCCACGTATAGCTGAAAACCCAGACAGTTTTCAGTTTGTCATCAAGGTTGTATGAAATTGACAATTTCAAGAGTTGTCAGTTGTTCAGAGACTTGCTATCGGGTGCAGGGAAGCAGGGAAAAGTCCATGCTAAAGAGAAGCCACTCTTTGAATGTCACCCAGGTCCGGTCACTGTCCCCGAGTCTCTCCTTCTTCTATGTTTTTTGCCAGGGTCTCATTCAGTACACAATGGAAAACATTTAAAAACTTTGTTGCAATGGAAAATGAAAATGAGCACTACTAGTCCCTCCAGTTTCAGATAGTTTTCTTCCATTCGGTGCCTAATGAATACGAACCAGGTGTGGTATGTGAGTAGTGCAGTGTTAAGCTATTCTGGGCTGGTGCCGGATTAACTTTTAGCTCTCCATTAAATATGGATATTGTTCCCCTCTGGCGGCCCAGCCGGGTCCGTGGCGTTGAGATTGCCTTTGAATCCCAGTCAGTCTAATGGTACTTATTTTCCACTCAGGCCCATTGTGGACCAGTCAGGGATTTCGAAAGGACAAAGAGGGCCAAGTCAAGGGCAGTACGGGTGTCTGGTTACACCCATTACTGTTTTCTCCCGCCTCCATCCCCTCCCCTCTCTCTCCACTTAAATCTGCATTATTTAGTAGTACCACCTATCTATCTGGTTTAATCTTCAAATTGTGTTTCGCTTTGAGTGTGGACAACGAGGGATATTACAAAGATAGATGATGGGTTGTGGGAGGACAGAGGAGAGGAGTGCTACTGAAGAACTCTCTTTTAGCTTAGTCCTGCGGCACTGCAGATGCTAGCGTGTTGCAGTTTTTTACTCATAGGGCTCCTGAGTGTTGGGCGAAGTGTTCATAGGCGAGGCTAACTTAGCGGAGGCTCATTTGGTGACGAGTTTGCTGTGCATGGAGACTAAGCTAACAGGGAGCATTCTATAGTATTAGTTTGAAGAGGCTAGGCTAACCATCAGAGCTGTCATTTAGCCAGTCAGTGTAGGTAGCAAGGCCAACTCTGATACCATGGATGTAAAGGAGGAGAAAGTGGAACCAAATGACATAATTCGAGGACGGTGGAAAATGGCACTTGATGCTACCAAAGATGAATGCATGGGTACATAGGGATATTGTGTGGACTGACATTATACTTTTTCTCTCTGGGATTTTGTTTGAGAAATGTTTAGGCTACATCGCACAATGAAAATGTTGTAAACAACTTGTTCAAATTTCCTCTAATCCTATACTTCATCCATCAAGGAATGAAAGAGTCCAACGGGAGCTCAACGTCGGCTCCAGAGTCTGCAGCCCAGCAGGATGGGGGCGTGGCTAAGGATGGGGGTGTGTCTGGCCCTGGGGTAGTTTCTGGACATAAATGGAGAGCCAGGCAGCTCCAGGGCCTGCAGAGGGAGAATGGGCGCCTGGTGGAGCAGCTGAGGAGCAGCGAGGAGCTTAACGCCACGCTGCGCTGCGAGCTGGACCTCCACCGCTCTATCCTGGTCCAGGGGATCTCCACACCACTACACACCCAGGGAGAGGGGCTGGGGCAGAGCCAGGGACAGGCTGGGGGGTCACCACAGAACAGGGAGGACCAGAGGGGAGAGGGACACCCAGCTTCACAGCAGGACACTGCCCAGCTATGCAGCATGAACCCAGGTACAGAGCCGGGAGTGGGTGGTGATCGTCACGTCTGAATGGGGATTTTAGGCCTGTAGTTGTTCCTAATGGTATGCTCATTGGATCTTGTCCTCACAAGGTTAGAAAACTGTGTGTGTATTTTGACTGACATTGTTGTCAGACCTGTTAGCAGAACACCTGTTGGAGATCAGAGCCCTGAGACAGCGTCTGGAGGAGACCATCTACAACAATGACCGGCTCAGAGAACAGCTGGAGAGAAGACTGGGTGAGGTGGAGAGAGACCCAGGTACACACACCTCTACCTCGCTCTCTCTATGTTCATATTTGCATAGAGTCACACTGACTGGCTGAGATGGATATACAATGGATACACACGGAGTATATTGTGTTTGACTTCCTCCTCAATAATGAACTTTGCAGCCACCAACATCTTCATCCACGGTACGGAGGAGCAGGGCCAGCTGACCAGTGAGCTGCGGTTCCTCTGGGGACAGAACCAGGCTCTGAAGGAGCAGCTCAACCTGGGTTCGAGAGGTAAAAAAAAAAAAAAAATGAGTAGCCGCTTTTCCCACATACTAGTGTGTTTGGAGGGAGAATAATAGCCCATTTTGTTGTCTATCCTATTAATATTTTATTGAAATATTATTATGATCTCTCCAGACAAGCAGAAGGAGAACGAGAAGCTGCGTGAGGCGCTGGCCAGACGGACGGCCAAGCTGGAGCAGAGCAGGAAGGAGTGTGAGGTCCTGAGACAGGAACACACACGTCTTCAGGACCGCCTGGACAGGAGCATCCTGGAACACACACACCTCCAGGACACACTGCACTACAGCCGCCAGGAGATCCACAGGTAATATACAGAAACACACACACAGGACACGCATGTTTGTAGTGATTCATATGTTGATGATGTAAAGAATGTTTCCTGGTCTGTGGTGTGTAATTTTATTTAACCTTAATTTAACCAGGCAAGTCAGTTAAAGTCAGTTAAAATTCTTAATTACAATGACGGCCAACCAAAAAGCTTTCTGCGGGGACGGGGCCTGGGATTAAAATAAATAAATACATGCAATATAAATGTAGGACAAAACACACATCACAACAAGAGAGACAACACTACATAAAGAGAGACCTAAGACTACAACATAGCAAGGCAGCAGCACATGACAACACAGCATGGTAGCAACATAACAACAACTTTGTAGCAACACAACATGGTAGTAGCACAAAACATGGTAGTAGCAACACAACATGGTAGTAGCAACACAACATGGTAGTAGCACAAAACATGGTACAGACAACAGAACAAAGGGCAAGAAGGTAGAGACAACAATACATGACACAATGAGGAGCAACCAGAAGCAGCACTTTACACATTTATGAAATTGCTTATTCCCGTTACTAATAAGCAAACACCCATTAAGAACATGACTGTTAAATCCCATTGGATTGATGAGGAATTGAAAGATTGTAAGGTTGAGAGGGATGAGATAAAGGGTATGTCAAATAGGTCTGGCAGCCCAACTGATTGGAAAATGTGCTGCAAATTTAAGAAATAGCGTGACTAAACTAAATAAATATAAACTATACTATGAAACAAAGATCAATTATATAAAGAATGATAGTAAAAAGCTACGGGCACCTTAAATGAAATCTTCGGGGGAAAATCCAACTCGGCTCCATCGTTCATTGAATCAGCTCATTCATCAAAGCCCACTGATATTGCCAACTACTTCAATGATTTTTTTCATTGGCAAGATAAGCAAACTTAGGGGTGACATGCCAGCAACAAACACAGACACTACACATCCAAGTATATCAGATTATAAGTATTACCAAATTATGAAAGATAAGAATTGTACTTTTGAATTCTGTAAAGTCAGTGTGGAAGAGGTGAAAAAATTATTGTTGTCTATCAACAATGACAAGCCACCGGGGTCTGACAATCTGGATGGAAAATTACTGAGTATAATAACAGATGATATTGCCACTCCTATTTGCCACATCACCAATTTAAGCCTACTAGAAAGTGTGTGCCCTCAGGCCTGGAGGGAAGTTAGTCATTCCGCTACCCAAGAATGGTAAGCCACATTTACTGGCTCAAATAGCCAACCACTCAGCCTGTTACCAACCCTTAGTAAACTTCTGGATTATTTTTGGGACCATGCTATTTCACAGTAAACAAATTGACAACAGACGTTCAGCACGCTTATAGGGAAGGACACTCGACGAGCACAGCACTTACACAAATGACTAATGATTGGCTGAGAGAAATTGATGATAAAATTGTGGGGGCTGTTAGATTTCAGTGCAGCTTTTGACATTATCGATCATAGTCTGCTGCTGGAAAAATGTATGTGTTATGGCTTTACCCCCCCTGCTATAATGTGGATAAAGAGTTCCTGGTCTAACAGAACACATAGGGTGTTGTTTAATGGAAGCCTATCAAATATAATCCATTTAGAATCAGGAATTCCCCAGGTTATCTGTTTAGGCCCCTTTGCTTTTTCAATTTTTACAAACAACATGCCACTGACTTTCAGTAAAGCCAGAGTGTCTATGTATGCGGATGACTCAACACTATACACGTCAGCTACCACAGTTACTGAAATGACTGCAACACTTAAAGAGCTGCAGTTAGTTTCAGAGTGGGTGCCAAGGAGTTCGCTCTAAATATTTCTAAAACTAAAAGCATTGTATTTGGAACAAAACACTCACGAAACCCTAAACCTCAACTAAAACGTATAATAAATAAATAAATAATGTGGAAATTGAGCAAGTTGAGATGACTAAACTGCTTGGAGTAACCCTAGATTGTAAACTGCCATGGTCAAAACATATTGATTCAGTTGTAGCGAAGTTTGGGAAAAGTCTGTCCATAATAAAGCGATACTCTGCCTTAACAACACTATCAACAAGGCACGTCCTACAGGCCCTAGTTTTGTCGCACCTTGACTACTGTTCATTCGTGTGGTCAGGTGCCACTAAAAAAGAACTTAAGAAAATTGCAATTGGATATACACAAAGAGCTAATATTAATAATATGCATGTCAAAAGATGTGTTTGGGATGGACTCTACCTTTCTTAAAAACTACAAAGAGTCACTCATTGGCCCCATTACTAAGGTCACCAACACATCTATTGGTCTCGGTGTGTTTCCAAGGGTATGGAAGTCGGCCATAATAACGGCCATCTCTAAATCAGGCGACCCTGCTGACGTGAGTAACTACAGGCCCATTAGTATACTACCTGTGGTGTCAAAGGTTGTTGAAAAGTGTGTAGCAGAACAACTGATTGCCCACCTCAACAACAGCCCCTTCACATTACACTCCATGCAGTTTGGCTTCAGAGCGAAACACTCCACAGAAACGGCCAACTGCTTTCTTCTGGAAAATGTGAAGTCCAAGATGGACAAAGGGGGTGCTGTTGGGGCTGTGTTTCTGGACCTAAGGAAGGCTTTTGATACTGTTAACCATGAGATTCTCATCACAAAATTGTCCAAGTTCAACTTTTCCCCTGATGCCTTGAGAGGGATGAAATCATACCTTGAAGGCAGAACTCAGTGTGTCAGAGTGAGCAATGAGCTGTCGCCCACTCGTAGCTATGATGTGGGCGTGCCCCAAGGGTCAATACTGGGGCCCCTCCTGTTCAGCCTGTACATTAATGATCTGCCTTCTGTCTGTACTGGGTCTGAAGTTCAAATGTATGCAGATGATACAGCGATATATGTGCATGCACTGAGCAAACAACAAGCTGCACAAGAACTCACTACTGTAATTGTCCAGGTTACAAAGTGGCTCAGTGACTCGTGTTTGCATCTCAATGTGAAAAAAACTGTTTGCATGTTCTTCACAAAGAGGGCAACAGATGTCTATGTGTCAGGGGAGAAGCTCCAGGTGGTATCCGATTTTAAGTACCTTGGCATCATACTTGATTCCAACCTCTCTTTTAAAAAGCATGTGAAAAAGGTAATTCAAATAACTAAATTCAATCTAGCTAATTTCCGATTTATACTAAATTGTTTGACTACAGAGGTAGCAAAACTGTACTTCAAATCTATGATACTCCCCCACTTAACATACTGCTTGACTAGTTGGGCCCAAGCTTGCTGTACAACATTAAAACCTATTCAGTCTGTCTACAAACAGGCTCTCAAAGTGCTTGATAGGATGCCGAATAGCCATCATCATTGTCACATCCTTAGAAAGCATGAGCTCTTGAGTTGGGAAAATCTTGTGCAATACACCGACGCATGTCTTGTATTCAAGATCCTTAATGGCCTGGCTCCCCCTCCACTCAATATTTTTGTTAAACAGAAAACCCAGACATATGGCAGCAGATCCACAAGGTCTGCCATGAGAGGTGACTGTATAGTTCCCCTAAGGAAAAGCACCTTTAGTACATCTGCATTCTCTGTGAGAGCTTCCCATGTCTGGAATACACTGCCATCAGACACACATAACTGCACCACATATCACACTTTCACAAAATGCTTGAAGACATGGCTAAAGGTCAATCAGATTTGTGAACATGGTCCCTAGCTGTGTGTTGCCGCTTTCCATGTTGTCTTTTGTCTGTAGCTTGTGAGGTGTGGAAACACTTTGTTGCTTTTATGAATTTTGTCTTGCTGCTTTTTGTTCTGTTGCTGTCTGTATGCTACGTCTTGCTTGTCCTATGTTGCTCTGTCTGTATGCTATGTCTTGCTTGTCCTATGTTGCTCTGTCTGTATGCTATGTCTTGCTTGTCCTATGTTGCTATGTCTTGCTTGTTCTATGGTGCTATTGTCTATATTGTAATTGTTTTTAATAACCTGCCCAGGGACATGCGGTTGAAAATTAGCCGGCTGGCTAAAACCGTCACTTTTACTGAAACATTGATTAATGTGCACTGTCCCTGTAAAAATAAAATAAAATAAACTAAAACAATCTCTCTTGGCTCAAAGTGGAGGAGAGTGACTTCATCACTACTTGTATTTATGAGAGGTATTGCATGTGTTGGTGTTTGATACTGGAGAGGGAATGCAAATCAACGACGCTGGACAGAGTGGAATCAGGTGTATCAAAAAGGCGGTTTATTGAGTCAAAGATATCTTGTTCTACATCGTGCACAGACCTAAGCAATGCGACTCTGTGAAGAGTCAGAATAATTAGGCTACCTCGCCAGAGTTTACAACAGAATGTATACACAGAATAATGTAGGTGGAGTCTCGTCGTGTTGGTCTTCTGACTGGTCCTGAAGAGTTGGAGGCGGGCCTGTTCTAGCCATTGGTGCAGAGCAGAGTCCTCTGCTGTTGGCACCCGACCAGTAGAGGGGGGTAGAGTGTGAGTGTACAGTGCTTCATGAGATGTTTGTGTGTCAAGGAATGAAAGATAGGGGAAACTAGCAGTGTCTGCTTTAGGCGCAGGTGTTTCCTGTTTATACAGGAGTGCATGAAGGGTTCAATGTCAGTGAGATAGTTTGGCACTCTAAACTCGTTAGTGTTGCAGGATGCTCTTTGTAGTTTTACAGGGGAGTATATTTGCGTGATGGCAGCTGTGTGTCCTTCGGATAATCATGTTATTGCACACAGGCTCTAGACTTGACTGAGGGCACTGCGCCCAGAGTTATCTGAGGGCATCCGGTTTAACCAGAGCTTTGGTCTGCTAGTAATGCTTGATATTAGATTATTTATATAACACATGTTGAATGCATCGAGCTGTCTGTCTAAACTACTGGCACACAGCTCGGACACCCATGAATACCCCAGAAGACATGCAATCTTCACAGTCCCAAAGTCCAGAACAGACTATGGGACTATGGGAGGCACACAGTACTACATCAAGTAACTGACGCAAGTAGTAACATTTGATTAAAAAAAATATATAATATATATATATATATATATATATATATATATATAGAAATAAAACGATTTAAAAAAAACACCTGATGGAACAGCGGGGACTGTGAAGCAACACAAACATAGGCACAGACGCATGCATACACACACACACGATAACATACGCACTATATACACACATATATAGTGTGTATATAGAGCTGACAAGGTACAAATCTGTCGTTCTGCCCCTGAACAAGGCAGTTAACCCACAGTTCCTAGGCAGTCATTGAAAATAAGAATTTGTTCTTAACTGACTTGCCTAGTTAAATAAAGGTTAAAAAAAAATATTAAAAAAAATACACATGGATTTAGTACTGTAGTGGTGGAGTAGGGCCTGAGGGCACACAGTATGTTGTGAATGTATTGTAATATTTTTAAAATTGTATGAGCTGCCTTAATTTTGCTGGAACCCAGGAAGAGTAGCTGCTGCTTTGACAGCAGCTAATGGGTATCCATAATAAATACAAATACAAACTCCTAAATACATACACACAGGATGCATAAACACACACTCACACAGGGAACACCATACTAAACATACACACACAAACCCCAGGTGGAAAGGGAGAGGAGAGGTGATACTGTTGTGGAGAAGTAGACTCCTGGTATTGGGTGTCATCCTCACTCAACTGTGTCACTGGGAGACCAAGGTCATGGGTCACCAAGGTCATGTAAGCCAGGTATTTCCAAACTGGGGTATGCATTTTTTCTTCACATTTTTCAAACAGTACATTTATATTTTCCAACAGGGCTATACATTTGGGTGAGTTTGTTTTTCTTCGCCTGTGTACCCTCGTTTCACTGCCAATTTCTTTTGTTTTATATACCATCTACAGTTCAGCTAAATAACAAAAAAAATGTCAAATACAGGTACCCTAGTCAAATAATTAACATCCAATCACATTAACTGTTACTCTCTCGCGGGAAACTTTCGATCTTGCGCAGACATTTATAAACTAAACATGACCATTTGAAAAAAATAAGCCACAGAAGTTTTTTGAGCGAGAATAAAGACGACTTTCGAGTAGTAAGTCATGTATAAAAGCAACAGATACCATTAATGAGAAGGGCCTAGAAGTATCTTATATGGTGAGCTACCGAGTGGCTAGGACAGGCAAGCCCCATACTATTGTGGAGGACCTAATTCTTCCTGCTGCCGCGGATATGGCTGGGACAATGCTGGGGGAAAAGGCCCAAAAAAAACTATACAGACAATGCCTTCATCAAACACTTTCACGACGCATCGGTGACGTATAAGGAGATGTTTTGAAACAATTACTGCTTCGCATACAAGCCAGTGAATTATATGCGTTACAGCTGGACGAGTCAACAGACGTGGCGGGCCTGGCACAGCTCCTGGTATATGTCTGTTATAGTTATGGAGGGTCAATTAAGGAAGACATCCTCTTCTGGAAACCAGGACAACATGAGAGGATATTTTTTAAAGAGTGGATTCTCGGCCCTCACTAGCATGAACACTAAATACAGGCACCGACTGTGTGGAAAATGATTAGATTGCGACTCCAATACAACCCAACATTGCAGAGTGCATCCTTTCAAGCACAATTATTGATGAACAAATAAGGTTTTAAATGTAAGATGGCTAAATAAAGAGCAAGATTATTGATTATTATTTGTGCCCTGGTCCTATAAGAGCTCTTTGTCACTTCCCACGAGCCGGTTGGTAACAAAAACTCATTCTTATGTTTAATAAATGTATTGTATAGTGTGCGTGTGGCAGGCTTACAATGATGGCAAAAACAATATTTGAGTGTGCTGACCCTGGTGCATTTCAGTTCATTTCTATTGGGCACAAAATTATCTAGAGGGAGTACGTAGCTGGAGGTTAAATGTTTGAAGGGGTATGGGACTATAAAAAGTTTGGGAACCACAGATGTAAGGGATTCCACATTAGTGTGTTTGTGTTCTCAGGTTGCAGAGTATAATGGTGTTGTCAGTAATGATGATGTGTAATGTGTTGGTTATGGTAATGATGAACGTACAATGTCATGACATTGGTTAATTTGTGTACTTTCAAGTTGAATGGCAAGATTGAAGTGCTGATTTTGTCAGTGTATACTGTGACTGGTCTCTGTGTCCGCTAATGCAGTGTAGATTAGAGGTCGACCGATTATGATTTTTCAACGCCGATACCGATTTATTCGGAGGACCATAAAAAGCCAATACTGATTAATCGGACAATTTTTGTTGTTGTTGTAATAATGACAATTACAACAATACTGAATATAATACATCAATAAAATCAATTTAGCCTCAAATAATTAATGAAACATGTTCAATTTGATTAAAATAATGCAAAAACAAAGTGTTGAAGAAAGTAAAGTGCAATATGTGCCATGTAAAAAGGCTAACGTTTTAGTTCCTTGCTCAGAACATGTGAACATATGAAAGCTGGTGGTTCCTTTTAATTAACATGAGTCTTCAATATTCCCAGGTAAGAAGTTTTAGGTTGCAGTTATTATAGGACTATTTCTCTATACGATTTGTATTTCATATACCTTTGACTATTGGATGTTCTTATAGGCACTTTAGTATTGCCAGTGTAACAGTATAGCTTCCGTCCCTCTCCTCGCTCCTACCTGGGTTCGAACCAGGAACACCTCAACAACAGCCACCCTCGAAGCAGCGTTACCCATGCAGAGCAAGGGGAACAACTACTCCAAGTCTCAGAGCGAGTGACGTTTGAAACGCTATTAGCTCACACCCGCTAACTAGCTAGCCATTTCACATCGGTTACACCAGCCTAATCTCGGGAGTTGATAGGCTTGAAGTCATAAACAGTGCAATGCTTGAAGCACAGCGAAGAGCTGCTGGAAAACGCACGAAAGTGCTGTTTGAATGAATGCTTACGAGCCTGCCGGTGCCTACCATCACTCATGTTTAAAAATATATACTTCTGTGTATTGATTTTAAGAAAGGCATTGATGTTTATGGTTAGGTACAGTCGTGCAATGATTGTACTTTTTTCACAAATGCGCTTTTGTTAAATCATCCCCCGTTTGGCGAAGTTGGATGTCTTTGTTAGAAAGAAATGGTCTTCATGCAACGAGCCAGGCAGCCCAAACTGCTGCATATACCCTGACTCTGTTGCAAGAGAAGTGACATTTTGACATTCATGTTAGCAGGCAATATTAACTAAATATGCAGGTTTAAAAATATATACTTGTGTATTAATTTTAAGAAAGGCATTGATGTTTATGGTTAGGTACACGTTGGAGCAACGACAGTCCTTTTTCGCGAATACGCACCGCATCGACTATATGCAACACAGGACACGCCAGATAAACTAGTAATATCAACCATGTGTAGTTAACTAGTGATTATGATTGATTGTTTTTTATAAGATAAGTTTAATGCTAGCTAGCAACTACCCTTGGCTTCTTGTTGCATTCGCGTAACAGGCAGGCTCCTCGTGGAGTGCAATGTAATCAGGTGGTTAGAGCATTGGACTAGTTAACCGTAAGGTTGCAAAATTGAATCCCCGAGCTGACAAGGTAAAAATCTGTCGTTCTGCCCCTGAACAAGGCAGTTAACCCACCGTTCCTAGGCCATTGAAAATAAGAATGTGTTCTTAACTGACTTGCCTAGTTAAATAAAGGTGTAAAAAAAATAATTTATCATTTTTTTTGTCCAAATTGGTGTCTAAAAATACCGATTTCCGGTTTTTATGAAAACTTGAAATCGGCCCTAATTAATCAGCCATTCCGATTAATCGATCGACCTCTAGTGTAGATGTGACGTGTTACAGTCACTGGTGCAGAGTAGGGTTGCTACTGGGGTGGCAGATAGCCTAGTGGTTAGAGCGTTGGGCCAGTAACCGAACCGTTGCTGGATCGAATCCCGAGCTGACAAGGTAAAAATCTATCTTTCTGACCCGGAGCAAGGTAGTTAACTCACTGTTCCCCAGGCGTTGAAGATGTGGATGTCGATTATGGCAGCCCCCCGCAGCTCTGATTCGGGGGGGTTGGGTTAAATACGGAAGACACATTTCAGTTGTACAACTGACTAGGTATCCCCAATTCACTATACTGTGTGTCATGGTG